>NW_026512615.1:30000-75000 GCF_027579735.1 Bombina bombina | reverse complement strand
GCCATGTCAGATACTGCGTCACAACTGGCAGAACATGAGGACGGAGAGCTTCATTCTGCAGCTGACGGTTCTGATCCAAACAGATTGGATTCAGATATTTCAAATTTTAAATTTAAGCTGGAAAACCTCCGTGTTTTACTAGGGGAGGTGTTAGCGGCCCTGAATGATTGTAACACAGTTGCAATACCAGAGAAAATGTGTAGGTTGGATAAATATTTTGCTGTACCAACAAGTACTGACGTTTTTCCTATACCTAAGAGACTAACTGAAATTATTACTAAGGAGTGGGATAGACCCGGTGTGCCGTTCTCACCCCCTCCGATATTTAGAAAGATGTTTCCGATAGACGCCACCACGCGGGACTTATGGCAAACGGTCCCTAAGGTGGAGGGAGCAGTTTCTACTTTAGCTAAGCGTACCACTATCCCGGTGGAGGATAGCTGTGCCTTTTCAGATCCAATGGATAAAAAGTTAGAGGGTTACCTTAAGAAAATGTTTGTTCAACAAGGTTTTATATTGCAACCCCTTGCATGCATTGCGCCGATCACGGCTGCAGCGGCATTCTGGATTGAGTCTCTAGAAGAGAATCTTGGCTCAACTACGCTGGACGACATTTCAGACAGGCTTAGAGTACTTAAGCTATCTAATTCATTCATTTCGGAAGCCGTAGTACATTTAATTAAACTTACGGCTAAGAATTCCGGATTCGCCATTCAAGCGCGTAGAGCACTGTGGCTAAAATCCTGGTCAGCTGATGTAACTTCTAAGTCCAAATTACTTAATATACCTTTCAAAGGACAGACCTTATTTGGGCCTGGCTTGAAAGAAATTATCGCTGACATTACAGGAGGTAAGGGCCACGCCCTTCCTCAAGACAAAGCCAAACCTAAGGCTAGACAGTCTAATTTTCGTTCCTTTCGGAATTTCAAAGCAGGAGCAGCATCAACTTCCACTACTCCAAAACAAGAAGGATCTGGTGCTCGCTACAGACAAGGCTGGAGACCTAACCAGTCCTGGAACAAGGGCAAGCAGGCCAGGAAACCTGCAGCTGCCACTAAAACAGCATGAATTGAGGGCCCCCGATCCGGGATCGGATCTTGTGGGGGGCAGACTTTCTCTCTTCGCCCAGGCTTGGGCAAGAGATGTCCAGGATCCCTGGGCGCTAGAGATAATATCTCAGGGATTCCTTCTGGACTTCAAACACTCTCCTCCAAGAGAGAGATTTCATCTGTCAAGGTTGTCGACAGACCAAACAAAGAAAGAAGCGTTCCTACGCTGCATACAAGAACTTTTGTTAATGGGAGTAATCCATCCAGTTCCACGGTCGGAACAGGGGAAAGGGTTTTACTCAAATCTGTTTGTGGTTCCCAAAAAAGAAGGAACTTTCAGACCAATCCTGGATTTAAAGATCCTAAACAAATTCCTAAGAGTTCCATCATTCAAAATGGAGACTATCCGGACAATTTTACCCATGATCCAAGAGGGTCAGTACATGACCACAGTGGACTTAAAGGATGCTTACCTTCACATACCGATTCACAAAGATCATTACCGGTATCTAAGATTTGCCTTTCTAGACAGGCATTACCAGTTTGTAGCTCTTCCATTCGGATTGGCTACAGCTCCAAGAATCTTCACAAAGGTTCTAGGTGCTCTTCTGGCGGTACTAAGACCGCGGGGAATTTCGGTAGCTCCCTACCTAGACGACATTCTGATACAAGCTTCAAGCTTTCAAACTGCCAAGTCTCATACAGAGTTAGTACTGGCATTTCTAAGGTCACATGGATGGAAGGTGAACGAAAAGAAAAGTTCACTCGTTCCACTCACAAGAGTTCCCTTCCTGGGGACTCTTATAGATTCTGTAGAAATGAAGATTTACCTGACAGAAGACAGGTTAATAAGACTTCAAAGTGCTTGCCGCACCCTTCATTCCATTCAACACCCATCGGTGGCTCAATGCATGGAGGTAATCGGCTTAATGGTAGCGGCAATGGACATAGTGCCATTTGCTCGCTTACACCTCAGACCACTGCAATTGTGCATGCTGAGTCAGTGGAATGGGGATTACTCAGACTTGTCCCCTTCTCTGAATCTGGATCAAGAGACCAGAAATTCTCTTCTATGGTGGCTTTCTCGGCCACATCTGTCCAGGGGGATGCCATTCAGCAGACCAGACTGGACAATTGTAACAACAGACGCCAGCCTTCTAGGTTGGGGTGCCGTCTGGAATTCTCTGAAGGCTCAGGGACAATGGAGTCAGGAGGAGAGTCTCCTGCCAATAAACATTCTGGAATTGAGAGCAGTTCTCAATGCCCTGCTGGCCTGGCCCCAGTTGACAACTCGGGAGTTCATCAGGTTTCAGTCGGACAACATCACGACTGTAGCTTACATCAACCATCAGGGAGGGACAAGAAGCTCCCTAGCAATGATGGAAGTATCAAAGATAATTCGCTGGGCAGAGTCTCACTCTTGCCACCTGTCAGCAATCCACATCCCGGGAGTGGAAAACTGGGAGGCGGATTTCTTAAGTCGTCAGACTTTTCATCCGGGGGAGTGGGAACTTCATCCGGAGGTCTTTGCCCAAATACTTCGACGTTGGGGCAAACCAGAGATAGATCTCATGGCGTCTCGACAGAACGCCAAGCTTCCTCGCTACGGGTCCAGATCCAGGGATCCAGGAGCAGTCCTAATAGATGCCCTGACAGCACCTTGGGACTTCAGGATGGCTTATGTGTTTCCACCCTTCCCGATGCTTCCTCGATTGATTGCCAGAATCAAACAGGAGAGAGCATCAGTGATTCTGATAGCACCTGCATGGCCACGCAGGACTTGGTATGCAGACCTGGTGGACATGTCATCCTGTCCACCTTGGTCTCTACCTCTGAAACAGGACCTTCTGATACAAGGTCCTTTCAAACATCAAAATCTAACTTCTCTGAAGCTGACTGCTTGGAAATTGAACGTTTGATTTTATCAAAACGTGGGTTTTCTGAGTCAGTTATTGACACCTTAATACAGGCTAGGAAGCCTGTTACCAGAAAGATTTACCACAAAATATGGCGTAAATACCTATACTGGTGTGAATCCAAAGGTTACTCTTGGAGCAAGGTTAGGATTCCTAGGATATTGTCTTTTCTACAAGAAGGTTTAGAAAAGGGTTTATCTGCTAGTTCATTAAAGGGACAGATCTCAGCTCTGTCTATTCTGTTACACAAACGTCTGTCAGAAGTGCCAGACGTTCAGGCTTTTTGTCAGGCTTTAGCAAGGATTAAGCCTGTGTTTAAGACTGTTGCTCCACCATGGAGTTTAAATCTTGTTCTAAACGTTTTACAGGGCGTTCCGTTTGAACCCCTCCATTCCATTGATATAAAGTTGTTATCTTGGAAAGTTCTATTTTTAATGGCTATTTCCTCGGCTCGAAGAGTCTCTGAGTTATCAGCCTTACATTGTGATTCTCCTTATTTGATTTTTCATTCGGATAAGGTAGTTCTGCGTACTAAACCTGGGTTCTTACCCAAGGTAGTCACTAACAGGAATATCAATCAAGAGATTGTGGTTCCTTCTTTGTGTCCAAATCCTTCTTCAAAGAAGGAACGATTACTACATAATCTGGACGTAGTTCGTGCCCTAAAATTTTACTTACAGGCAACTAAGGAATTTCGACAAACGTCTTCTCTGTTTGTCGTGTACTCTGGTCAGAGGAGAGGTCAAAAGGCTTCGGCAACCTCTCTTTCCTTTTGGCTTCGTAGTATAATACGTTTAGCTTATGAGACTGCTGGACAGCAGCCTCCTGAAAGAATTACAGCCCATTCTACTAGAGCTGTGGCTTCCACTTGGGCCTTCAAGAATGAGGCCTCTGTTGAACAGATTTGCAAGGCTGCAACTTGGTCTTCGCTTCATACTTTTTCCAAATTTTACAAATTTGACACATTTGCTTCCTCGGAGGCTATTTTTGGGAGAAAGGTTCTTCAGGCAGTGTTTCCTTCTGTATAAAAGAGCCTGCCTATCCCTCCCGTCATCCGTGTACTTTTGCTTTGGTATTGGTATCCCAGAAGTAATGATGACCCGTGGACTGATCACACTTAACAGAAGAAAACATAATTTATGCTTACCTGATAAATTCCTTTCTTCTGTAGTGTGATCAGTCCACGGCCCGCCCTGTTTTTAAGGCAGGTATTTATTTTAAATTATACTCCAGTCACCACTACACCCTTGGTTCCTCCTTTCTCGTTTGTCCTTGGTCGAATGACTGGGGGTGACGTAGAGGGGAGGGGCTATATGCAACTCTGCTGGGTGAATCCTCTTGCACTTCCTGTTGGGGAGGAGTAATATCCCAGAAGTAATGATGACCCGTGGACTGATCACACTACAGAAGAAAGGAATTTATCAGGTAAGCATAAATTATGTTTTTTAAACTCATGCCCAAATTTTCAGTGCCAACGGAGAAGTGCCGTCCCCAAAATTTGCTACGCTAGGCACCGGCCTTCTTGGCCTATGCATAAATACACCCCTGATCACACGCATAGTATCTGTGTATGTTTGTACCTGTTACCCTTAGTGATTTACAAGAACTTTGTCTTTTGTTATTAATAAACTGTTCATTTGCTTTAAAGGGACACTGGACCCAAATTTTTTCTTTCATGATTCAGATAGAGCATGAAATTTTAAGAAACTTTCTAATTTACTCCTATTATCAAATTTTCTTCGTTCTCTTGCTATCTTTATTTGAAAAAAAGACATCTAAGCTTTTTTTTTTTTGGTTCAGGACTCTGAACAGCAACTTTTCTTTTTCAAGATACGATGAGTCCATGGATTTCATCCTTACTTGTGGGATTACGCCTCCTGGTCCAGGACCTTGTACTGGTAAGTCTGATTCTATTGGAGCACCCATTTATAAACCTGCTACACATTGTACCTATTTTCTTTTTTCCACAGATATTCCACAGTGTTATTTTTGTGTTTTTATATTCACATTTTTTTCCACTATGGCTTGCTCTCCTATTTTGTGAGTTGAATCCCCTGCCTCTAAAGGTATAAGAAAACAACATTCTTTTTATCCTCAGAAACAATCAGTTGGAGTGTATTTGTTTTTGGTGCTGAAATAGCATAATTTGTTTACACAGAGGACTTGGGTATTTATCGACATTACACACATTTTACAGTGTTCTTCACCCATATCTATCACCTTGGAATTTTTGTACAAACACAATTGATTATTTTTATTTTTATTTTATTTTTATTTTTTCACATTTCACATATTTTTTAATTTTGGATCACTACTTAGGACACCAATTTTGTACACACATTTTTGGACACATACTGAAGATTTGATTACAACTTGGGACACTATTTTTGGTCACATATTGAAGATTTGATATATGAGGTTTGATTTCATCACAAATTTATTTGGCACACAGATCAATCTCTCTGGACTTTTCTTTATGGACATTATGTATTTTTTCTGATCACAGCAGATCTTCACTTAATTCTAAAGGTTAACATTTGAGGATTTTCTCCAATCTCTCCATATTTTATTGTACCCATTTTATTTGATCTATTTTATTACTTTTTATTGTATAAATTGTAATAATCTCTAACGCTGTAATTAGTCTTGGATCCATGGACTAGAAGTTTTTATTGTTTTTATTGTTGTTATTGTTTTATATAGAATTAAAATCTTGCGAATTTCACACTCTGATTTTATTACACCTAGCCTCCGTGAGTTGGCGCCTGGTTATCATCATCATTTTTTACATTAGTTTATTATTTTTTAAGTAGTGTCAAAGAGTGCTACTTTGTGCTAGGGTGTAGCCTAGACCAGATCAGTCTCTACAGTAGAGCATTTGGTGGCTTTAAAGCAATGGGAACTTGTGGGACATTATTCTCACTGTGCCTCCCATATACCGTTGCTGCCCTATTCGGGGAAAAAAGTCTGAGGGATCTTACTCAGTGCTTTCCTTGTTATCCTCAGGTCCATGTGAGCAGTAGGACTTCACACACCTGGGAGCTGCCTTTGCTGTCGGCAGATGGTGAGGTAAGTGTCATTTTTTATTTCTGGGCCGGGATATACCCTTAGAGGATATACAAGAACTCAGAAGACGTGGCCACTCATATTGTGATCAAAAGCCCTTAGAGAAAGAGATGGGCTCTTAACTCAGGTATGTTTTACTTTTAGACAGCACATGTGTTACTTTGGCTCTTTAGGAAGATCTAATCTCCCGGCGGTTTCATTACCTACATGCCGCCGGGATATGACTCTGCTGATATTTCCCTAGGCGGGGTAATTGACTCAGGGCCAGGGTTCAGATTCTCTTTGATAATCTGTCACATCTCCCAGCGGTTACATGAGAGAGCAATGCCGACCGGGAGATGCCTAATGTGCGATTTTGTTCCCTATGCTTCAGGATGGAAATTTTGGGGGGTTATTAAGCACCTTTTTTATGTTATTGTGTACTTTTTCACATCTCCCAGCGGTTACAGAAGACAATGCCGACCGGGAGATGACTGCATGGTTAACGTCTGCATACTCCCACGAAGGGCGGTCCTTAGAGGCGTCTCTTACATTGCACGCCTTTTTTTTTGTTTTTGTCTCCCGACGGTTCAATAAATCTATCATGCCGCCTGGGAGTTATCTGTTGTGTCAGTGACCTGAAATAGAGACAGTATAGTTACACTGTTTAAATGACACGCTATTGATCATCTCCCGGCGGTTCAATAGATCTACATGCTGACCGGGAGATGACTGCATGGTTAATTTCTGCATACGCTCGCGAAGGGCAGTCCTTGAAGGCGTCTTTTACATGGCGCGCCTTTTGTATCTGTTAAGACAGTACAGTTTGTGACACTTTACATGACAAGCTTTTACTCATCTCCCGGCGGTTCAATAGTTCTACATGCCGACCGGGAGATAGATTATGTCAACACACATGAGGGTGGTCATTGTGGAGTATCGCGCTCTGTTTCCCCTCTCTATATGGATCATTTTTATAAAGATCCAAGGAGATATGTTTTACCATATTTTAGATGCAATTGTAGTCTATTTATTTGAAACACTCACACAAAAGACCCTTGCATAGTCTTTGAGTTGCGGTGGGGCCCCGGTTTAGAGTACATACTACTCAGAGGGAGATACTACTGAGGGGTATTGATAAGCTAGCAAGACATTTTACGCTGTTTTTGGCCCTATTTACTGCAAATTCTTAAAAAGGAAAAATGTTACACTTTTAAAATTTAAAGTGATAGTAACATATTTGCTTGTGTTGATTTTTATTTTATATACTCCTTCTAAAGTGACTGTTAGAAGTCTGGTGACACCGGTCAATGCTTTCCGCATTTTTCTACTTATAGTGTCCGCAATTATTGCTCACCCACAGGCAGTGCTCTGCGGTTCCATGCATAGACATTGCTTTGATGTCCTTAGCAATGTCTAGTTACAGCAATATTGTTATTCATATTGGTCTGTTTCTGCATGACAGAAATAAGATGCTCTTTTATAATTTAAAGAGGCAGTACAATTTTTTGTGTGAAAATTTTATTAAAAGAATTGTAACTGTTTCTTGTTATGTCATCCTTTGTGACTTAGGATGGTATAAAAACACACATAAATGAGTATAGCCGGTCAGATAGCTCAACAAATGCTAAGACATTGGGGCTTAACTCTGTAGCAACCCAAGGGTTGCAGGTTCGATTTCAGTGGTCGATAATATTAGCAGCGCCTTGAGACCCTTACGGTTGCTTGGCTGTGCTTTACAGGTGCCCAGTATATACATACATACTATCATATTTATAAAGTGACAGTAACGTTTTGTTCGGGGTACATTATAATAAATGACTTTCAGCTGTTCCTTTGTTAGTTCATCTCTTGTGACTGAAGATGAAACAAACACACACAAGGATAAAGTTACTTTTCAGGTTAAGGATCTGTATCGTTTCCTATGGAATGATTTCTCCATTTTTTTTTTTCTTCTTGAACCAACTCCCTCTACGGCCATTGCTGTCTGAGAGTCTGTTAACGATGGCCACAAATTTTTCACAGAAATTTTCTGGCCCACATGCAGTGCCCTGCGTTTACTTCAAAGACTGTTTCCCATAGCCGTATCAGCTTGGAGGCTGGATGACATTCCTTAGGGGGGAAGGAGTAGTTTCAATTATTACTACGAAAACTTCTATACCCTTAGAGGATACTCCTAGGGATAACATTTAGTAATGGGACACAATCCTATTTTCTCCAACATAGGTGTGTCCGGTCCACGGCGTCATCCTTACTTGTGGGATATTCTCTTCCCCAACAGGAAATGGCAAAGAGCCCAGCAAAGCTGGTCACATGATCTCTCCTAGGCTCCGCCTTCCCCAGTCATTCTCTTTGCCGTTGCACAGGCAACATCTCCACGGAGATGGTTAAGAGTTTTTTGGTGTTTATATGTAGTTTTATTCTTCAATCAAGAGTTTGTTATTTTAAAATAGTGCTGGTATGTACTATTTACTCTGAAACAGAAAAGAGATGAAGATTTCTGTTTGTAAGAGGAAGATGATTTTAGCAACCGTTACTAAAATCGATGGCTGTTTCCACACAGGACTGTTGAGATGAAGTAACTTCAGTTGGGGGAAACAGTGTGCAGACTTTGCTGCTTGAAGTATGACACATTTCTAACAAGACTTGGTAATGCTGGAAGCTGTCATTTTCCCTATGGGATCCGGTAAGCCATTTTCTTAATAAGAATAAAGGGCTTCACAAGGGCTTTAAAGACTGGTAGACATTTTTCTGGGCTAAAACGATTACTTTATAAGCATTTTTAATAGATTATAGCTTTGAGGAGTTATTTTAATCTTGGGAATTATGTTAAAAAAACGGCAGGCACTGTATTGGACACCTTTTTCACTGGGGGCCTTCTCCAATCATAGGCAGAGCCTCATTTTCGCGCCACTAATGCGCAGTTGTTTTTGGGAAGCAAGGCATGCAGATGCATGTGTGAGGAGCTCAGATACACAGAAAAAGCTTGCTGAAGGCGTCATTTGGTATCGTATTCCCCTCTGGGCTTGATTGGGTCTCAGCAAAGCAGATACCAGGGACTGTATAGGGGTTAAATGTAAAAACGGCTCCGGTTCCGTTATTTTAAGAGTCAAATTTGGTGTGCAATACTTTTAAGCCTTTAAGACACTGTGGTGAAATTTTGGTGAATTTTGAACAATTCCTTCATACTTTTTCGCATATTCAGTAAAAAAGTGTGCTCAGTTTAAAATTTAAAGTGACAGTAACGGTTTTATTTTAAAACGTTTTTTGTGCTTTGTTATCAAGTTTATGCCTGTTTAACATGTCTGAACTATCAGATAGACTATGTTCTGTATGTGAGGAAGCCAAGGTTCCTTCTCATTTAAATAGATGTGATGCATGTGACAAACAATTTAGAGAAAATGATGCCACTGATAATGATGTTGCCCAAGATGATTCCTCAAGTGAGGGGAGTAAGCATGATACTGCATCATCCCCTCCTGTGTCTACGCCAGTCTTGCCCACACAAGAGGCCCCTAGTACATCTAGTGCGCCTATACTTCTTACTATGCAACAATTAACGGCTGTAATGGATAATTCTATTAAAAACATTTTAGCCAAAATGCCCACTTATCAGCGAAAGCGTGACTGCTCTGTTTTAGATACTGAAGAGCATGAGGACGCTGATGATAATGGTTCTGACATGCCCTTACACCAGTCTGAAGGGGCCAGGGAGGTTTTGTCTGAGGGAGAAATTTCAGATTCAGGAAAAATTTCTCAACAAGCTGAACCTGATGTTATTACATTCAAATTTAAATTGGAACATCTCCGCGCTCTGCTTAAGGAGGTGTTATCTACTCTGGATGATTGTGACAATTTGGTTATTCCAGAGAAATTATGTAAGATGGACAAGTTCCTAGAGGTCCCGGTGCCCCCCGAAGCTTTTCCTATACCCAAGCGGGTGGCGGACATTGTAAATAAAGAATGGGAAAGGCCCGGCATACCTTTTGTCCCTCCCCCTATATTTAAGAAATTATTTCCTATGGTCGACCCTAGAAAGGACTTATGGCAGACAGTCCCCAAGGTCGAGGGGGCGGTTTCTACTCTAAACAAACGCACTACTATTCCTATAGAAGATAGTTGTGCTTTTAAAGATCCTATGGATAAAAAATTAGAGGGTTTGCTTAAAAAGATGTTTGTTCAGCAAGGTTACCTTCTACAACCAATTTCATGCATTGTTCCTGTCACTACAGCAGCGTGTTTCTGGTTCGAGGAACTAGAAAAGTCGCTCAATAAAGACTCTTCTTATGAGGAGGTTATGGACAGAGTTCAAGCTCTTAAATTGGCTAACTCTTTTACCTTAGACGCCACTTTGCAATTAGCTAGATTGGCGGCGAAAAATTCAGGTTTTGCTATTGTGGCGCGCAGAGCGCTTTGGCTAAAGTCTTGGTCAGCGGATGCGTCTTCCAAGAACAAATTGCTTAACATACCTTTCAAGGGGAAAACGCTGTTTGGCCCTGACTTGAAAGAGATTATTTCAGATATCACTGGGGGAAAGGGCCACGCCCTTCCTCAGGATAGGTCTTTTAAGGCTAAAAATAAACCAAATTTTCGTCCCTTTCGCAGAAACGGACCAGCCTCAAATTCTACATCCTCTAAGCAAGAGGGTAATACTTCTCAAACCAAGCCAGCCTGGAGGCCAATGCAAGGCTGGAACAAAGGTAAGCAGGCCAAGAAACCTGCCACTGCTACCAAGACAGCATGAGATGTTGGCCCCTGATCCGGGACCGGATCTGGTGGGGGGCAGACTTTCTCTCTTCGCTCAGGCTTGGGCAAGAGATGTTCTGGATCCTTGGGCGCTAGAAATAGTCTCCCAAGGTTATCTTCTAGAATTCAAGGAGCTACCCCCAAGGGGAAGGTTCCACGGGTCTCAATTGTCTTCAGACCACATAAAAAGACAGGCATTCTTACATTGTGTAGAAGACCTGTTAAAAATGGGAGTGATTCATCCTGTTCCATTAGGAGAACAAGGGATGGGATTCTACTCCAATCTGTTCATAGTTCCCAAAAAAAGAGGGAACATTCAGACCAATCTTAGATCTCAAGATCCTAAACAAATTTCTCAAGGTTCCATCATTCAAGATGGAAACCATTCGGACAATTCTTCCTACCATCCAGGAAGGTCAATTCATGACCACGGTGGATTTAAAGGATGCGTATCTACATATTCCTATCCACAAGGAACATCATCAGTTCCTAAGGTTCGCCTTTCTGGACAAACATTACCAGTTCGTGGCACTTCCATTCGGATTAGCCACTGCTCCAAGAATTTTCACAAAGGTATTAGGGTCCCTTCTAGCGGTGCTAAGACCAAGGGGCATTGCAGTAGTACCTTACTTGGACGACATACTGATTCAAGCGTCGTCTCTGCTACAAGCAAAGGCTCATACGGACATTGTCCTAGCCTTTCTCAGATCTCACGGGTGGAAAGTGAACGTAGAAAAAAGTTCTCTATCCCCGTCAACAAGAGTTCCCTTCTTGGGAACAATAATAGACTCCTTAGAAATGAGGATTTTTCTGACAGAAGCCAGAAAATCAAAACTTCTAAGCTCGTGTCAAGTACTTCATTCTGTTCTTCTTCCTTCCATAGCGCAGTGCATGGAAGTAATAGGTTTGATGGTTGCGGCAATGGACATAGTTCCTTTTGCACGAATTCATCTAAGACCATTACAACTGTGCATGCTCAGTCAGTGGAATGGGGATTATACAGACTTGTCTCCGACGATACAAGTAGATCAGAGGACCAGAGATTCACTCCGTTGGTGGCTGACCCTGGACAACCTGTCACAATGGATGAGCTTCCGCAGACCAGAGTGGGTCATTGTCACGACCGACGCCAGTCTGGTGGGCTGGGGCGCGGTCTGGGAACCCCTGAAAGCTCAGGGTCTTTGGACTCGGGAAGAATCTCTTCTCCCGATAAACATTCTGGAACTGAGAGCGATATTCAATGCTCTCAAGGCTTGGCCTCAACTAAAAAGGCCAAATTCATAAGGTTTCAATCAGACAACATGACGACTGTTGCATATATCAACCATCAGGGGGGAACAAGGAGTTCCCTTGCGATGGAAGAAGTGACCAAAATAATTCAATGGGCGGAGAATCACTCCTGCCACTTGTCTGCAATCCACATCCTAGGAGTGGAAAATTGGGAAGCGGATTTTCTGAGTCGTCAGACTTTTCATCCGGGGGAGTGGGAACTCCATCCGGAAATCTTTGCCCAAATAACTCAATTATGGGGCATTCCAGACATGGATCTGATGGCGTCTCGTCAGAACTTCAAGGTTCCTTGCTACGGGTCCAGATCCAGGGATCCCAAGGCGACTCTAGTGGATGCACTAGTAGCACCTTGGACCTTCAACCTAGCTTATGCGTTCCCACCGTTTCCTCTCATTCCCAGGCTAGTAGCCAGGATCAAACAGGAGAGGGTATCGGTGATCTTAATAGCTCCTGCGTGGCCACGCAGGACTTGGTATGCAGACCTGGTGAATATGTCATCGGCTCCACCATGGAGGCTACCTTTGAGACAGGACCTTCTTGTTCAAGGTCCGTTCGAACATCCGAATCTGGCCTCACTCCAACTGACTGCTTGGAGATTGAACGCTTGATTTTATCAAAGCGTGGGTTCTCAGATTCTGTCATTGATACTCTTATTCAGGCTAGAAAGCCTGTAACTAGGAAAATCTACCATAAGATATGGAAAAAATATATCTGTTGGTGCGAATCTAAAGGATTCCCATGGAACAAGATCAAAATTCCTAAGATTCTATCCTTTCTACAAGAAGGTTTGGAGAAAGGATTATCTGCAAGTTCTTTGAAGGGACAGATTTCTGCTTTATCTGTTTTACTTCACAAAAAGCTGGCGGCTGTGTCAGATGTTCAAGCTTTTGTTCAGGCTCTGGTTAGAATCAAGCCTGTTTACAAACCTTTAACTCCTCCTTGGAGTCTCAATTTAGTTCTTTCAGTTCTTCAGGGGGTTCCGTTTGAACCCTTACATTCCGTAGATATCAGGTTATTATCTTGGAAAGTTTTGTTTTTGGTTGCAATTTCTTCTGCAAGAAGAGTTTCAGAGTTATCTGCTCTGCAGTGTTCTCCTCCTTATCTGGTGTTCCATGCAGATAAGGTGGTTTTGCGTACTAAACCTGGTTTTCTTCCGAAAGTTGTTTCTAACAAAAATATTAACCAGGAGATAGTTGTGCCTTCTTTGTGTCCGAATCCAGTTTCAAAGAAGGAACGTTTGTTGCACAATTTGGATGTAGTTCGTGCTCTAAAATTCTATCTAGAGGCTACAAAGGATTTCAGACAAACATCTTCTTTGTTTGTTGTTTATTCTGGTAAAAGGAGAGGTCAAAAAGCAACTGCTACCTCTCTCTCTTTTTGGATTAAAAGCATCATCCGATTGGCTTATGAGACTGCCGGACGGCAGCCTCCTGAAAGAATCACAGCTCACTCCACTAGGGCTGTGGCTTCCACATGGGCCATCAAGAACGAGGCTTCTGTTGATCAGATATGTAAGGCAGCGACTTGGTCTTCACTGCACACTTTTACCAAATTTTACAAATTTGATACTTTTGCTTCTTCGGAGGCTATTTTTGGGAGAAAGGTTTTGCAAGCCGTGGTGCCTTCCATCTAGGTGACCTGATTTGCTCCCTCCCATCATCCGTGTCCTAAAGCTTTGGTATTGGTTCCCACAAGTAAGGATGACGCCGTGGACCGGACACACCTATGTTGGAGAAAACAGAATTTATGCTTACCTGATAAATTACTTTCTCCAACGGTGTGTCCGGTCCACGGCCCGCCCTGGTTTTTTAATCAGGTCTGATGAATTATTTTCTCTAACTACAGTCACCACGGTATCATATGATTTCTCCTATGCATATTCCTCCTTTACGTCGGTCGAATGACTGGGGAAGGCGGAGCCTAGGAGGGATCATGTGACCAGCTTTGCTGGGCTCTTTGCCATTTCCTGTTGGGGTAGAGAATATCCCACAAGTAAGGATGACGCCGTGGACCGGACACACCGTTGGAGAAAGTAATTTATCAGGTAAGCATAAATTCTGTTTTTTTTCTATGGCAACCATCTGTGTACTTTTTTACCGCCACTGATGTGACGGCATATTGGTTTGATGTGTTGTATGAGGTTATTAGTCAGTACTTTCCCTGGATAAAATCCAGGACGAGATAAATCTTTCAATTGACTAATTCCTTTTTTTCTCAGTTTCTTCTCTTCCAGTTATGAACTGGGAGCATAGGTGACTCTGTTCCGGCTCTTCGATTCTTATGGTTAAAGTCTTGTTTTGTGGAATATGTTTTAAGACCAAGATTTTGGTAAACACATTACCTGCTGTTGAATCAAAGACAGCATGGGGAACCTGCCCAGGTCCTGGATTGGATCTTGTTGGGGGCTGACTATCTGTTTTCGTGCAAGTCTGGTTTCAAGCTCAAATGTTTTCCTCTCAGAGGCAGTTTCTGATTTCAAGATTGTCTGAGAATCAGACAAAGGGAAAGTCGTCTTTATTCTGCCTAGGAAACCTCTTAGACCTGGGAGTGGTTGTACCAGTTCTCATATTTGGTCTTGTCATAGTTCCAAGTTCTTTGGAGACTCTGGGATCACTGTTGGCGGTGTTTCAGTTACGGGGCATTGCAATGGTGCCCTATCTGGCTAATATCACTAGTCCAGGCGTCATTCTTACAGCAATCAAGATTTACACGAATGTTGTTATACTTCCCGTGAGCTCACGGGTGAAAGGTGATTTTGGAAGTGTTCCTTAGTCCCAAGCCCAAGGGTAGCTTTCTTGAGAATCATGATGTATTCCATATCAATGAAGATTTTTCTGATTGAGATCAGGATATCTAGGCATTTCTGGTCCAGCCCTTCAGTCCATTTCTTGCCTTCAGTGGCTCAGTACATAGAGGTTTTTGGGCTAATAGTGACGGTAATGGACCTTAGCTGGACAGATGGCTCAGCATGCTAAGGCACTATGGCTGAGCTCTGTAGCGATTTGAGGGTTGCAGGGTCAATCCCCAGTGAGGTCCACTCAACCTTTCATCCTTCTGAAGTTGATTAATTGAGCAGCGCCTTGTGTCGTTTAAATTTCCGTTTGTTCGTTCCACCTCAGACCTTTGCAGTTAAGCATATTCAGGCAATGGAACGGAGGTTATGCAAACTTGTCTCCTCCAATAACTCTAGATCAGGAGACAAGGGACTTTTTTATATAATGATTGTCTCTGGATCACCTATCTCAGGGACAATGATTTTGAACTTGACTTCGCAGAGTGTGGACTCTAGCGGAGTCTGTTCTTTTTATAGACTTCATGCAACTTAGAGCGAGCTTCAAGGCTCTTCTGGTCAGGCCTCAGTTGGCTTCAGCCCAGTTCTTTCTTGCTATCTGTCAGTGTTCCATATCCCAGGGGTGGACACCTGGAAAATGGATTTTCTGAGTAGTCATATTTTTCATCGGGAGAGTGGGAACTCTGTCCGGGAGTATTTTCCAACCTGTTTTTAAAATGGGGTAGGCTGGAGTTGGATCTCATGGCATCTTATCAGCCTGCCTGGTTTTTTGAGATATGGGCCCAGGTCCAGGGCCTCCGGTCCGAGCTGATAATTGCCTTGGCAGTTCTTGGTCCTTCAGCCTAGAATGTCTGTTTCCCCCGTTTGCATTTTTTTTTGGCGGGTGATTGTTCGAATCAAATAGGAAGAAGGCGTCAGTGATTCTCCTCGCTGCCGCGTGGCCTTGCAGGATTTGGTATGACGATCTGGTGAACATGTCACCTCGGCAATCTTGAACGTTTCTGTTGAGGAAGGCCTTTTTATCAGGGTCCCTTCTTCAATCCAAGTCCAGTTTCTTTGAGGCTGATTGCTTGGAGATTGGACATTTGATCCTATGCCAGCGAGGTGTCTTAGTTTTGGTCATAGGTTCCTTTTTTCAGGCATGTAAGCCTGTGACTAGGAAGATTGCCCATGAGATAGGGCATATATGTCTTTCTTGGTGTGAATCCAAGGGTTACTCATCGAGTAGAGTTAGGATTCCCAGGATTTTGTATTTTCTTGTGGAAAGGGTTTTTCAGTGAGTTCCCTAATTGTCAGATCTCTGCTTTTTTCTAATATGTTCCTCCAGATGTTCCAGAGGCAGATGTTCCAGAGGTTCCATCCTTTTGTAATGCTCTGATTCAAGTCAGGCCTGTGTTTTAACCAATTGCTCCTCCATGGAATTTGAATTTAGATTTTAAAAGTTCTTCATGGGGTTCTGTTGAACCTATGCATTCCATAGATATTAAGTTGTTATCTTGGAAGTTTTACTTCTTGTCGCCATTTCTTCTGCTCGAAGAATGTTTGAGATTTCAGCATTACTATATAATTTGCCTTGCCTGATTTTTCATTTGGATAAGGTTGTGTTATGTGCTTATCTTGGTTTTCTTCTTAAACGTTGTTTCAGACGAGCATTTTATTTAGGAATTTGTTTTTCCTTATTTGGGTCCTAATTTCTCTCTCAGAAGGAAAGTCTTCTACACGTTTTGGCATTGTCTGTCTTTTAAAAAGATAGATTCACTTTCGTCGATCGTCCTTTCTGTTTGACATTTTTTCTAGAGAAGTGAGGGTCAGAAAGCTACGACTTCTTCTTTCTTTTTGGTTGAAGAGTATTATCCGTTTTTGCATATGTGATTGCTGGACAGGAGCCTCCTAAAAGAGTTTCAGCTCCTTCCAGTTGAGCTGTTGCTTTCCTGTGGACATTCTAACATATTATTTCAGTTGAGCTGATTGCTAGGCTGTGACTTGGTATTCTCTTCAATTTTTTTCTAAATTTTACAAATTTGATATCTTTGCTTCGGCTGAGCGTGTTTTTGGGAGAAATGTTCTTCAAGCAGTGGTGCCTTCCATCCTGTCTTGTCCCTCTTGATTCATTTGTGTACTATAGCTGTGATATTGTATCCCACAAGTAAGGATGAAATCCGTGAACTCATCGTATCTTGAAAAAGAAAAGGAAATTTATGCTTACCTGATAAATTTATTTATTTTTCGATACGATGAGTCCACGGCCTGCCCTGTTCTATGAGACAGGTTATTATGTTTTTTGTTAAACTTTAGCCACCTCTGCACCTTGGCTTTTCCTTTCTCTTCCTAACTTCGGTCGAATGACTGGGTTGGGGGGGAAGGGAGGAGCTATTTATACAGCTCTGCTGTTGTGCTCTTTGCCTCCTCCTGCTGACCAGGAGGCGTAATCCCACAAGTAAGGATGAATTCCGTGGACTCATTGTATCAAAAAATAAATAAATTTATCAGGTAAGCATAAATTTCCTTTTTATTGGTGGATGAATTTATCCATCAATCAGCAAGAACAACCCTGGTTGTTCACCAAAAATGGGCCGGCATCTAAACTTACATTCTTGCATTTCAAATAAATATGATTTGAAAAAGATATTAGTGACCAGCGCCAAAGAAATATAATTTACTACAAACTCCAACTAGAAATTAATATAGGACACCCTCTCAAACCTATAGTAAAAACCAAATAATAATAAAAGAAACACTAGGGAGCGCTCAAAACAACAAGCTAAAAAGCTTGAAACAAGCTAAAGCGTAAATAATATACAAACTAACCTATCTATAAAAGACCCAGATCATATCACTATTGAGATAATGTTTAAATTATTAAAATATATATATAAATAATATCAAAAAATAGACTGCCAAATGATAAATATTAACTGCCAAATAATAAATAAATAAATAAATAAAAAGGTGCCGGTTATAAACGCATACAAGTTAATGCGTTAAAAATATAATACAATATTTATTCACTTACATAAAAAATAGGTATTGTATATGTGTTTGTTAACAGGTCGACCTACCTATTTTTTATGTAAGTGAATAAATATTGTATAATATTTTTAACGCATTAACTTGTATGTGTTTATAACCGGCACCTTTTTATTTATTTATTTATTTATTATTTGGCAGTCTATTTTTTGATATTATTTATATATATATTTTAATAATTTAAACATTATCTCAATATTGATATGATCTGGGTCTTTTATAGATAGGTTAGTTTGTATATTATTTACTCTTTAGCTTGTTTCAAGCTTTTTAGCTTGTTGTTTTGAGCGCTCCCTAGTGTTTCTTTTATTATTATTTCAAATAAATATACCAAGAGAATGAAGAAAATTTGATAATAGGAGTAAATTAGAAAGTTGCTTAAAATTGCATGCTCTATCTGAATCACGAAAGAAAAATGTTGGGTTCATTGTCCCTTTAAGCATTTGTCTGTGTCTGTATCCAGTCTGCCTGGGGTCTGCACAATAAACCTGATTATCTTGAGCTGTTGAAGCTCTAACTAATGTGAGTATTCTGGGTCTGCCTTCCATCTGGGGAGTGAAGATTACACAGTATTATGCTATGATGTGTTTCTTTCTCTTCCTTCTGAGGAACATCGTATGGACTATTTGTATTTGTGCCACTGTCTCCATTAAAGACTCTTTTCACGTTGGATATACTACTACATATTGGTCGGTACTACATATTGGTCTGTATTATTATCACTATTTGTGTGTGCGTTTTGTTACACATTTTATTTTTAGTAAATACAAAATGTCTGACAGTGAGGATCTGTAGAAAGTACAATATAAATACTGTAGTATTAGATTTAAATTACATATAAACAACTCTTACCTAACATTTGTGTAACTGCTGCTCTTTGATATAAAAATGATTATAATATATTTGTAAGGTTGTGGTTTGTCACACTCATAAATAGATTGTCTATTCCTGGGCTTATACTGTACTTGTAAATTTCTGGAAAGATAAATATTTAATGTGCAACTGTAACATCCACAGAGCTAACTGTGCTAAATGCTTGTGCTGAATCAATAGCACTTATGTAATTACCTAAACAGCTGATCTGTATCATATGAATTGTTATGTGTGCCTTTAATTATACTATACATACAGTTAATCAGAAGCATTATTTATTATTATCTGTCTAAACCATTTGATATAGTTTTTACAGACACGGCCAGAGCACAGAGAGATATCAGGTATTGATGTAACTGGAGTGAATAAGGGAACCTTCTTCCTGAGCACAGACATTGGAGCCTGTTATCAGCATGAACTCATATGTGTTAGGTGAGTAAAATAGATATTATGCTGGCTTTAATTACTGGGGAAATAGAATAGATCCCTCATTAAACAAATATAAACTATTATATTTATATATGCACCTTTTAATTACATTTGTGTCAACACCAGCTCTCAGATCACCTGCAACTCTACCTTCCCCTGCCCTAACCCAACTCATGGAACTCCCATAACTACACTTACGCCTACCTTGTTCCCATATGTGGAACACCCAGAACTCCACCAGTAAGTGTTCCCCACCCCAGAACCGCCACTGATTTGTGTGCTTAATTTCACAGTGAGTCTTATTAAACTAATACATTTTTGGCTGATTATATAAATTAAACAACTGCAACTGCAAGCTAAGAAGTATCAAAAGATCACTGCTCCTTTAGCCTTTCAAAACATCTCACACTAATTATTAGTCTGTGATGATTAAGACATCATATTCTCACCCTACTGGTTGAGCATGAGCCGGGCAGTGCTGTATGTGCAGTTTCTTGTGCAATGTTAAATAAGGATGGTAGATGCCACCTATCTTGCCCAGAATACATATGCACTTGTTCCCTGGCTGAGAACATTATCCACCTGCACCTTATTTAATGGGGCGCTATAAATTGTTTTAATCAGTAATCAGTGGTTTAGTTTATTATGATATAGAAATATTTACATTATTTGTCTTTCTTTGTTTAAATTTGTGATTTACAGGTTAATCAATATAAAAATAAACACAAAACAGAAGCCATTTTATGGAATGTAAATAAATAATATAATTTGTGTAAGACGATGGAATCCATTTTAAAGAATAAACTTTCTTTATTTTCTTCATTCCTTTTCTTTTTATGTAGACAATCACTTGAATAGTTCATACCCATCCTTCACTACAGGAAGCAGCAGAATGATACCACAAACTCCAATAGTCTCAGACACTAATGACTATTCACAAACATTGGGGAACTCACAGCAGATATTTAAAGGAGATGGAGAATTGTCAGAAACTGGGCAGCAATCATTATGTACAGAGAGTAATTTAGTCATCAAACAAGAGGACAACATTTATGCCTTATCTAGTGAAATGATTATCCCAGAGGATAAACCACACACATTTACTGAGTTTTCAAAACATTTAAAAGAAGGGGAAAGTCTTAAGTCTAGCCAAATTATTCATACAAATAAGAAACCATTCGAATGTACAGAATGTGAGAAAAGCTTTACATGTAATTTGCATCTCCTTGAACACCACACAGTTGTGAAACCTCACACATGTACAGAATGCAGGAGATGTTTCACATCTAAAGGAAGCCTTAAGTGTCACAAAAAGACCCACACAGGGGAGAAACCTTTCACTTGTACAGAGTGTGGAAAATGTTTTACACAAAAGAGTGATCTGAAAACTCATGAAAGGATTCACACAGGAGAAAAGCCGTTCACATGTACAGAGTGTGGAAAATGTTTTACAATAAAGAGTAGTCTGAAAACTCATGAAAGGATTCACACAGGAGAAAAGCCTTTCACATGTACAGAGTGTGGAAAATGTTTTACACAAAAGAGTTATCTGAAAGAGCATGAAAGGATTCACACAGGAGTAAAGCCTTTCACATGTACAGAGTGTGGAAAATGTTTTACAGAAAAAAGTAGTCTGAAACATCATACATGGAGTCACATAGGAGAAAAGCCTTTCACATGTACAGAGTGTGGAAAATGTTTTACAATAAAGAGTAGTCTGAAAACTCATGAAAGGATTCACACAGGAGAAAAGCCTTTCACATGTACAGAGTGTGGAAAATGTTTTACAGAAAAAAGTACTCTGAAATATCATACATGGAGTCACACAGGAGAAAAGCCTTTCACATGTACAGCGTGTGGAAAATGTTTTACAAAAAAGAGTTATCTGAATATTCATGAAAGGAGTCACACAGGAGAAAAGCCTTTCACATGTACAGCGTGTGGAAAATGTTTTACACAAAAGAGTGATCTGAAAACTCATGAAATGAGTCACACAGGGGAAAAGCCTTTCACATGTACAGAGTGTGGAAAAAGTTTTACAGTAAAGAGTCATCTGAAAACTCATGAAAGGATTCACACAGGAGAAAAGCCTTTCACATGTACAGAGTGTGGAAAAAGTTTTACACAAATAATCTGAAAACTCATGAAAGAATTCACACAGGAGAAAAGAGTTTCACATGTACAGAGTGTGGGAAACGTTTTACACTAATAAATAATCTGAAAACTCATGAAAGGATTCACACAGGAGAAAAGCTGTTCACATGTACAGAGTGTGGAAAATGTTTTACACATAAGAGTAATCTGAAAAGTCATGAAAGGATTCATAAGGGAAGAAACCTTTCACATGTTTAGAAAGTGGGAAAAAGGTTTTTATTGAAATCAGGTATCACAAAACACCAAATATTTACACACAAACTTTATTTACACAGTGTACAAACCTTTTTACAATTATCCTAAAGAGGACAAACTTTCTAAATAGAAGCAAAGGAAAATACACTAAGCGCCTACTCAATAATGACCTCTAGCTCTGATAGTTGACACCTAGTTGTCAATGGTAATATAGCAAGTAATCAGAAATATATCATAGCGCCACCCAAAGGGAGGCTAGATCTAAGTGGAACTAAATTTGGAGTGCCACATGCAACGGAAGTAAATTAGAATGACAATTTATTAACAAAATAAAAACAGTACATATACACATACATCTTGGATCCATGAGATTAACAATACTAATAAAATGACTCTATTACACAAGTTGGTAAAACATAAAAAAAAAAATGCTATGAGTTGGAACAACCCTGATGAGTAAGGTTATACTCAACAGGTGAGCAAACAAGTACAACCAGATAAGTAGCACAGTTTAAACTCCTATAATCAACTCAGAAGAGATGTTCATGAACAAAAGTGAAAAAGAAAAACAAAGTGGAATCTTATGTGTCAAATTGATAATGTATATAATTGGTTGGGTTGGTGTACAAATGGTATAGATGACACCAAAAGATGGCAAAAAATGAAGCTCACAGTGTGGCTTTAACTATGTGCTTAATTTTTCTCACAATGAAATTTCAACTATGTGCTTGATTAATACAAATAGTGCTTTTAAATAGCTAACTTGTAAGCAGAGGCCAGTGGACTGTGTGCTATGATAGAGTAGATAAACAATTCAGTGTTCAAAGTGCATGTGTCAAAGAAAAAATCCAAATAAATAAAAAAGCAAAAGCAATAACAAATAGCGGTGGGTTAAATTAGTGAAGCAACTATAATATTCAATGCTATAAAATCACTACTAAAAAGTAAAATCAAAATTCAAATAGACAATTGGTTGTGACAAAATAAACAATGTTGGTATTAAAAATTTTGAATTACAGCAAACAGATATGTGTCTTTAAAAAGCTTGAATTTCAGCAAACAAGATTGTGCTTTTAAAAAGGGGGAAGTGTATAAACTTGAAGTGTCCCAAACGTAAATATAGTAAGCAATAATCCAAGGGTGGATATGAGATGTTATGTGAAGCTAGGTCTTAAAGATTCCAGCATCGAAGCTGTGTATCTGTGACAGCTCCTGGGTTCAGTGTAGGACGTGTAGGATTTTCAGTCTAATTCACTTCCGTTGCATGTGGCACTCCAAATTTAGTTCCACTTAGACCTAGCCTCCTTTTGGGTGGCGCTTTGATGTATTTCTGATTACTTTCTAAATAGAAGCATCATAAAGGATCCTATTGTAAATAACACTTTCTAATCCCAGTTATAAAAGCCCCAGATTGGAAGTGCTCTCCTGCTGTCCTTTGTTCCTCTATATATGTGCACCTCAGTTTCTCTCATATCAATGTGATAGAATCCAAACACCACACAGGAATATACAGATCTGTCCTCATACTGATCAGTTTACACAACCATCAACCACCAAAGCAATCCCAGTGTTTATTAATATGCCAGTGTTTGGAGTTGTACGTTTGTTTTACATAGGGGAGAATATAATTATATTTACAGAATAAAGGAGTCTTTATATGAATAGAGGAAATAATTATATTTACAGAATAAAGGGGTCTTTATATGAATAGAGGAAATAATTATATTTACAGAATAAAGGGGTCTTTATATGAATAGAGGAAATAATTATATTTACAGAATAAAGGAGTCTTTATATGAATAGAGGAAATAATTATATTTACAGAATAAAGAGTCTTTATATGAATAGAGTGTTAGAGAATTATATAAACAAGATCATCAGTCTCAAATGATTGACATCTGGGAGATATAGTTAATGTGCATATCGTGTGGATAAACCTTTTCTTATAGCAATAGATGCTTAGCATTGTACATGTTATATACCAGAGGAATTACTGAGGGGAAACTGATTTTATTTAATGAGACACAATATCAGTAACCGGTACATACGTGATCATAATCAGTTTAATTTAAATGGCTACTATAACCTACATGTAGACTGGGTATGTAATATGTGTGCCATGTTCTGTAACTTGATATTATGTCTGTTAGATGTTTTCATGTTAATTAGAAGCCACAAGAACTGATAATAGCACATACTCAGGGCCGGATTGGGCTGCCGGGATACCGGTAAAAATCTCGGTGGGCCGGGCCTGGGCTGGGCTGGCCGCCGAAAGCTACACAGAGTGACATGAGGAGATCAACGAGCACAGTCAGCGCCAGCAAAAGCGCCGCAACACATGAGTCAGGGAGCGCAGTGCAGTGGCCGAGCT
This sequence comes from Bombina bombina, assembly GCF_027579735.1. Lineage (NCBI taxonomy): Eukaryota > Metazoa > Chordata > Amphibia > Anura > Bombinatoridae > Bombina > Bombina bombina. Next base: position 51,114 of record NW_026512615.1, on the reverse strand, counting down.
ACCGAGTTTGAGCACTGCAGGTGAGGGACTGGGAGGCGGGAGCAGATCGGCAGATAAATAGAACACTAGAAAGGATCAAAAGAAGTATCCTCATGAGACCAAATAACTGTAAAATGTTCACAGGTTTACTAAATATTTGTGACCTTTAACAAAATGTCACATCTTTTTTACAGGCTGAATTCTCTTTGGAGGTTAAAATAAAACAGAAATTCAGGGCAGTGGGTGTTTTGGCCATTTAGCAGACAGGTCTGTGAGGATGCAAAAATAACCAAAACATTTAAATTCCTGTACTGTGATAAGGGGTATTCTCTGCAATTTAAATGGAAACAAATTTAGTGCAATTTAGCAGTACACTATGAAATGTGAGTTTTATTTACTTTGTTTAAACAGTTTCATTTGTATGTTGTATATATCAGTGGATTTAGACACTAAATGTATAGGATATTTAAAGTGTAATTTTGTTTTGTTTGTTTGCTGGGTAAAATAAATGCAGTAGAGTTTGTATGTGGGTTGAACAAGGCATTCATTGGGTGAATGTGAAGTTATAGCAGGTCAGAGCAGATTGCAGTAAAGTTTTATCACTTTAGATTTAGAGCGTCTCTCTGCTGTTGCATATTGATTACAGTAGGATTGGGACCGCCCCCTCTCTCCTAGCTCAGTGTTGGTAGCTGCAGGCTAGAGAAGCGTGCATGGCATGATCACATGGGCCGCAGCAGCCCTTCCATCCTCTTCCCCCACTTCATCCTACTCCTAACTCCTCCTCTCTAGCCGGGGACTCAGAGATAGACGTGGAGAGCAGAGAAACCAGCAGAGGAAGTTGGCACGGAGGCGGAGCAGAGGAAGCTCTGCAGGACTCCCAAGTGTGCCCGGTGCAGGAACCATGGGGTAGTGTCCTGCCTGAAGGGGCACAAGTGTTTTTTTAGGCTAATGTAGGTGGGTGACACAACTGGGGGCAAAGCTGTCTTGTAAACATATAAATCCATAGCAATTGCAAACTACTGATAGGTATAACTGAGGCTGGATGCATTGCTGTGTAGTCAATTGTGATTTGCAACTAAAGGGTGTGATTTAAATATTTTTAAAACAAAATACTTATTTCAAAGACTGCCTTGTTGTTTGCTTATAAACAGTTTCAAGTATGACTTTCTCTATTACTCCATTTCATTGCAATGATTGGTCTATAGGAAAAAAAACCTATTTCTCTTTTTTTTAATGAGCATAGTTGGCTGTGCAGTAGGGGGCGTGGCTGTGCAGTAGGGGGCGTGGCTGTGCTGTAAGGGGCATGGCTGGGCCGTTCTATATAAATTTCCAGGGCCGGTCTGATTTCCCAGTCCGGCCCTGCACATACTGTATATATAAAGGGAACATTATATGTCTGATAAATCCCTTTGTATCAAGAACAAGTATAGGGTATATTTATACCATTGTGTGCATATATCATGTAATGCTGCTTTTGACTATATAATTATATGTAATGTTTTTTTCATGCAAATAAAAATGATTGGAATCCAGAACAGTATTTTGTGTTTTTTGTATAATTAAAAACACAATATCACAGAATAATTAGGAAAACATCATCAAAAACAGAAGTCAAATCTGACAGAGAAAGTTAAACGCTGATAATTTATATAGAGCAGCAATTTTACCTAACTTTCTCATTTATTTCTATTATCTAATTTGCTTTGCTCTTTTGGTATCCTTTGTCAAAGAGTAAACCTCAGAGGCTGATAGATATTCCATTAATGATGTGTATTTAGCACTCTGTGCAGCAGTGCTTGTAACTATATAACATTGCTATAAATGTTGTTGCAATCTCTGCTGCCTAAAGACACGTGCACACTCCTGAGTAAACCTAGGAGTACTCTTTAACAAAGGATTCCAAGAGAACTAAGCGCAATTGATAATATAAGTAAATTACGGCTAGATTACAATTTTTTGCGATAATGCAAAACTTGCACGTTATTGCACCGCACCTTTGTTTTTTTAACGCCGCTATTACATGTTCGTAAATAGCTTGCGTTAGCTGGAACAATGGCAGTGTTAAGCTCCATTGCGTAACTTACCACACTCAATATTAGCGCTGCTTAAATCAGCGGTAAGATGGTTTTGTGTGCTCGTGCACAATTTCCCCATAGGAATCAATGGGGAGAGCCAGCTGAAAAAAAACTAAAACCTGCAAAAAAGCAGCGTTAAGGTCAATAACGCAGCCCTATTGATTCCTATGGGGAAACAAAAGTTATGTTACACCCAACACCCTAACATGAACCCCGAGTCTAAACACCCTTAATCTTTCACTTATTAACCCCTAATCTGCCATCCCTAACATCGCCGACACCTACATTAAAATTATTAACCACTAATCTGCCGCCCCCAACATTGCTGCCACTAGAATAAATGTATTAACCCCTAAACCTAAGTTGAACCCTAACTTAAATATAATTTAAATTAATCTAAATAAATATTACTATCATTACCTAAATAATTCCTATTTGAAACTAAATACCTGTAAAATAAACCCTAAGCTAGCTACAATATAACTAATGATTACATTGTATCTATCTTGGGGTTTATTTTTATTTTACAGGCAAGTTTGTATTTATTTTAACTATGTATAATAGTTATTAAATAGTTATTAACTATTTAATAACTACCTAGCTAAAATAAATACAAATTTACCTGTAAAATAAAACCTAACCTGTTCTACACTATCACCTAACCTTACACTACAATTAAAAAAATTACCTAAATTAAATTCAATAAGCTAAAGCACAAACCCCCCCCACTAAATAACAAAAAATAATAAACAAATTACAAGAATTTTAAACTAATTACACTTAATCTAATTCCTATCAAAATAAAAAATCCCCCCAAAATAAAAAAGCCCCTAGCCTACACTAAACTACAAATAGCCCTTAAAAGGGCCTTTTGCGGAGCATTGCCCAAAACAAATCAGCTCTTTTACCTGTAAAAAAAAATTACAAATACCCCCCCAACATTAAAACCCACCACCCACACAACCAACCCTACTCTAAAACCCACCCAATAAACCCTTAAAAAAACCTAACACTATCGAGGCGGAGCTAGCTGCCAACGGGAGCAGACGTGTTAGAGGAGAGCTCCTGAAGTTAGAGTACTAGAAGTGGAATTTAAACCACATAAATACTTTTATTTGGGTGCTACTTTGACCCAGCATATTTCAACTTACTAGCCCTTCATTACCAAAGAGAAAAAGAGGACTTCTGCAAATATTTACCGGTCCGTTTGGGCCTGCAATACAGCGGCTGCTGTTTGCCTCACCTAAGTGCATACTACTAGCTCCGGAGGGTCGGGGATCCGCTCCGGAGCAGAAGACTCTTACCATACTAACGGCTGAGAGGCTGCTCGAGACGCTGCACTTGTGATTGGGGATCCGGTTGCTATACCAGCCGCTCCGCTCTGTTGAGGCCTCGCGAGGGAGTAGAATACGGGATCGCACAGACCGCCTTCATAAGTGGCTACCGGACACCCCATTGACCAAGCCAAACAGCCTCCAACTTAGCACTCGGCATCTGGGGGCCTCAAGAACCGGAGAGAATTTGGGCGCGAAGATCCGCCATCTTGGGGAAGGCCTCCCTCTACCGCCGCGCTGCGACCTGTGCTGGAGCACAGAGCGGTGAACGAACTACCTGCCGACTGCTGCCTATACCTGTTCTCGACCTCCTGGTCGCACGGAGGTCCCTGCAGTCTCATCCGCTGATCCCCAGGGCACTAGAGTTACAGACAACGTGGGTGCGGCCGGAGGGGAGGCCTCCTAATCTAAGCTGACCTGAGACTGCAAGCTCCTGTTTAAGCTCTGGAGGGTCGGGGCTCCGCTCCAGAGCTGGGGCCTGATATACTGAGGGCTGCTGCAAGATAGACGGAGGACACATTGGGAAGCAACAAGGTGAGACTGTTTGTTCCCTGTCCCTGGGTCCCTAAAATAACGTTCCCAAGATAGTGCTCAGTTAACCAGGAGGCCAATGTGGATCTGAGCTGCCCCTGACAGGGTAAGGCCTACTTATTCATACGTTGACCTTGAGGCCTTCTTTAAATTTAGCTGGGAGCACCGCATCCCTCAGACATCCTTAGGGCCCTAGGGCGGAAGCACCCCCACACACTGAACTGCCAATTACATTAGGAAATACCTAAGGAAGGTAATTTAACATAAACTACATCTGGGATCACCCTTCTCCTGTAGGGAACCTGGATTTGGGCCCTACCCTTGGTTATTCATATCTATCTGGCTTTAATAGCTGTAATTGGAACTGCCTTGCATTCCCAGGGGGACACGCATCTACCTTCTGGAGTACAGTGCACTGCATTATTAAAACTGTGTTTGCCCTGTATATCCAGACTACATTGTGTGACTTCTTGCTAACTCTCAATTGGGTCCCCTGAAGCACATTACAACTAAACAAAGCTGCTGCGCCAGCTCATGTGTCCCTGAATCTGCATTCAGGGTGTAGTGTCTTTTTTTTTGGTTAACTTGCACTTTTCCTTTCCAGGTTCTCTACCCCCTTTTATATTCTGGCTGCTGTGACAGCTTATGTGCATAGGGGTCCCTGCGCACAGGTGAAGTGTTGTTTTGCTTTTCTGCTTTAACTGCTTTTCTAACCATTTACTTCCCACAGGTCATTGCTATAAAAATTATTCTGGTTGAAACTTAAATAAGTGTTTACTAAAGTGACAACTCCTCAAGGCTCTCCCTTTCCAGCCTAGCTAGTCTGGGCTGGTCACTTCCACTTCCCTTTTTCCCTTCCTTAGGCCTAGATTTGGAGTTTGGCGGTAAAAGGGCTGTTAACGCTCCGCGTGCTTTTTTCTGGCCGCACCATAAATTTAACTCTGGTATCGAGAGTTCAAACAAATGCTGCGTTAGGCTCCAAAAAAGGAGCGTAGAGCATTTGTACCGCAAATGCAACTCTCGATACCAGAGTTGCTTACGGACGCGGCCAGCCTCAAAAACGTGCTCGTGCACGATTCTCCCATAGGAAACAATGGGACTGTTTGAGCTGAAAAAAAACCTAACACCTGCAAAAAAGCAGCGTTTAGCTCCTAACGCAGCCCCATTGTTTCCTATGGGGAAACACTTCCTACGTCTGCACCTAACACTCTAACATGTACCCCGAGTCTAAACACCCCTAACCTTACACTTATTAACCCCTAATCTGCCGCCCCCGCTATCGCTGACCCCTGCATTTTTTTTAACCCCTAATCTGCCGCTCCGTAAACCGCCGCAACCTACGTTATCCCTATGTACCCCTAATCTGCTGCCCCTAACACCGCCGACCCCTATATTATATTTATTAACCCCTAATCTGCCCCCCACAACGTCGCCGACACCTGCCTACACTTATTAACCCCTAATCTGCCGAGCGGACCTGAGCGCTACTATAATAAAGTTATTAACCCCTAATCCGCCTCACTAACCCTATCATAAATAGTATTAACCCCTAATCTGCCCTCCCTAACATCGCCGACACCTAACTTCAATTATTAACCCCTAATCTGACGACCGGAGCTCACCGCTATTCTAATAAATGTATTAACCCCTAAAGCTAAGTCTAACCCTAACACTAACACCCCCCTAACTTAAATATAATTTACATCTAACGAAATAAATTAACTCTTATTAAATAACTTATTCCTATTTAAAGCTAAATACTTACCTGTAAAATAAATCCTAATATAGCTACAATATAAATTATAATTATATTATAGCTATTTTAGGATTAATATTTATTTTACAGGCAACTTTGTATTTATTTTAACCAGGTACAATAGCTATTAAATAGTTAAGAACTATTTAATAGTTACCTAGTTAAAATAATAACTAATTTACCTGTAAAATAAATCCTAACCTAAGATATAATTAAACCTAACACTACCCTATCAATAAAATAATTAAATAAACTACCTACAATTAACCTAACACTACACTATCAATAAATTAATTAAACACAATTCCTACAAATAAATACAATTAAATAAACTAGCTAAAGTACAACAAATAAAAAAGAACTAAGTTACAAAAAATAAAAAAATATTTACAAACATAAGAAAAATATTACAACAATTTTAAACTAATTACACCTACTCTAAGCCCCCTAATAAAATAACAAAGACCCCCAAAATAAAAAATTCCCTACCCTATTCTAAATTAAAAATGTTACAAGCTCTTTTACCTTACCAGCCCTGAACAGGGCCCTTTGCGGGGCATGCCCCAAGAATTTCAGCTCTTTTGCCTGTAAAAGAATAAATACAATACCCCCCCCAACATTACAACCCACCACCCACATACCCCTAATCTAACCCAAACCCCCCTTAAATAAACCTAACACTAAGCCCCTGAAGATCTCCCTACCTTGTCTTCACCTCACCGGGTTCAGCGATCGGTCCAGAAGAGGGTCCGAAGTCTTGATCCAAGCGGCGGCTGAAGAACTCCATCATTGGGCTGAAGTCGGAAGTCCATCATCGGGATGAAGTCTTTTATCAAGCGGCATCTTCAATCTTCTTTCTTCTGGAGCGGAGCGGAGCCATCTTCTTCCCAACCGACGCGGATCCAACCTCTTCAACCGACGCCTACTCGCCGAATGACGGTTCCTTTAAATGACGTCATCCAAGATGGCGTCCCTTGAATTCCGATTGGCTGATAGGATTCTATCAGCCAATCGGAATTAAGGTAGGAATATTCTGATTGGCTGATTGTAAAATGTTACAAGCTCTTTTACCTTACCAGCCCTGAACAGGGCCCTTTGCGGGGCATGCCCCAAGAATTTCAGCTCTTTTGCCTGTAAAAGAATAAATACAATACCCCCCCCAACATTACAACCCACCACCCACATACCCCTAATCTAACCCAAACCCCCCTTAAATAAACCTAACACTAAGCCCCTGAAGATCTTCCTACCTTGTCTTCACCATCCAGGTTCACCGATCCGTCCTGAAGAGCTCCTCCGATGTCCTGATCCAAGCCCAAGCGGGGGGCTGAAGAGGTCCATGATCCGGTCAAAGTCTTCATCCAAGCGGGGCAGAAGAGGATCTTCCATCCGATTGAAGTCATCATCCAAGCGGCATCTTCTATGGTCTTCCATCCGGAGCGAAGCGGCAGGATCCTGAAGACCTCCAGCGCGGAACATCCATCCGGACCGACGACTGAACGACGAATGACTGTTCCTTTAAGGGACGTCATCCAAGATGGCGTCCCTCGAATTCCGATTGGCTGATAGGATCAGCCAATCGGAATTAAGGTAGGAATTTTCTGATTGGCTGATGGAATCAGCCAATCAGAATCTAGTTCAATCCGATTGGCTGATCCAATCAGCCAATCAGATTGAGCTCGCATTCTATTGGCTTGCCAACAATTTAAAGAGAATGTTTTTTGAATAGATGCTCCTGTCGCAGGGGGTGCAAAATGTTTGCCCACAAGTAAATACCACAAACAAAAATTGAGCATCTGAAATAGAGCTGGAATACTAAAATATGCTAGCATTGCAATAATATTATCAGTGAGAAACCATATAACAAAAGTATACTAAGGAGTTTGTTGAGAATTGTTCCTGTCCCAGTATTCGCAATATTATGAAAGGAAAACATCAAACAGTCAAAGACTGCTTATCCAGCGCCCAAGCTAAAAAGAATCGTAAAGCCACAAACCAGGAAGTCATGGCTTCAGCTGCGGATCAAGATGGCACGCCTGAAGACTCCCAAGTAGACCAAATGGATATTCCTTCTACTACCCTGGTGGGGCAAATAAGAGAGATATTTCAAACTGAATTGAGATCAGCAATAGCAGAACTGAAGTCAGACATTCTGAGTATCGGTAATAGAACCTCAGTAATTGAGGACAAAGTAGATGAAGTTATAGAGGACCTGACGGAAGTTCACTCTATTATGACCGAACAGGAAAAGCAGATCTCAACATTAGAATCCCAAATTGAAGACCTGGAGAATAGGTCTCGAAGATCTAATATTAGGATCCGTAACTTACCAGAAACATTCGATAACCTTCAAGAAGTGTTATCTACTACTTTCAGGAAACTACTACCTGACATAGAAGAGGATTTCTTATTGATGGACAGAGCTCACAGAGTCCTAAATAGGCCTCAAAATCCTAACGCATCAAGAGACGTCATAATCAAGTTCCACTACTTCTCCACTAAAGAGAAGATAGTGCAGGCTTCTAGGAAGCTTTCACAATTTGAATTTGAAGGACACAAACTACAGTTCTACTCGGATCTTTCACCAACCACTTTAAAGAAACGCAGAGATCTCAAGCCTGTTATTGAGACCTTGCAGAAAGCCAAGTTGAAGTATAGATGGTCATTTCCTTTCAGACTTATCTGTACACATCATAACACCTCATACTCCTGCACCAATCTAGAGGAAGGTATAAAGATGGTGAAACAAATGAAACTGCCAATAGAAGAAACAGCCATACCGTTACCTCAAAGAGCCCCCAAGAAAAGAACCCAACGGATCTGGGACAAGGAAACAAGATCACAAACTCCAAGAAAGCGATCTCAGTTAGCTGGAAATGATGACCCTGATTAAATTAGATTAGAGAACTTAACTGGTCACCACTATTAGAGCTCCCCCCCCCCGGCCGGGTACACCTGGTTGAGGGAGGATCGATATTGATATACCTAAACTGAATTTCTTGGGGTATCTGAAACCTAAAGAAGTGTGATAGTAAAGGGAAAGTTAATGTTATGTTTAGCGTTGTTAAGAAATAGGTAAGAACCCATTAACCCGTTGGTTTATTATAACTCCATAGAGTTATTTAGATTAGCAGTGAATACAATAGTTGCTAAAATAGCAATGTCTCCACTTACAAATAAGGTATTCAACACCTTATACAGACCATAGTTGGACACTATTACTATTGTCATTAGAACTTGAGATTATTAAAATGTTATGAGACAGGTTATATGTGCTGACTTGTTTGAATAGGTTTTACTTGTTTAGTCAATGATATGACTGTATTATATAAGGATGTGCGCCCCCGATGAAGGGGACCTGTCCAAAATTAATGTTGGTTATGTATCACTTACAGATACAATTGGTTGTTTTTCTCTCTGTCTTTACCTTTAATTTTTTTCTTTTCTCCTTCTGTTTCTCTTCTTCCATGGTCACTAGTAGGTTCTCTTGGTCTGAGACTCCCGGCATAGATGCGAAGGTTAGCATCCACTGTAAACCTAGTAAGAGTTTAGTCGACACCAGCGTATGGTTACAGTTAAGTGCACTATGTTACATAAATCTACATACAAAATAATCAATGTCTTTTAAAATAATTTCTCATAACGTGAGGGGTCTTCACTCACATATAAAAAGGAAAAAAGCTATAGCAGAGTACAAGTCGCTAAAGGCGCAAGTGATTATGCTTCAAGAAACGCACTTCACTAGTGTTACCACACCCAAATATTGGGATGCAGCCTTCCCAACTCAATACCATGCAGTGGGAGCTAAAAATAAAAGAGGGGTTTCTATCTTAATGCAATCTACCCTCAATTTTCAAGAAGAAGAAGTGATCAGGGACCCAGAGGGCAGATTCCTTATTTTGAAAGGTAAAATTCAGGGTAACTCAATAGGAGCGTAAATATTACCTAATACTAACGAGGACCAGGGAAGATTTATAGCCAAAGTTAGTAAAATTCTAACCTCTTGGAAGAAATATAAGATAGTCCTTGGGGGGGGATTTTAACCTTACAATCAATGATCAATTAGACAGGTCCCCAGCGCCGCACAAGGCCTCCTCCAAAATTCTAAGTGACTTAATTTTAGACCATAACTTAATAGATGTATGGCGCATATGTAACCGATCAGCGAGGGGTTTTACTTTTTACTCAGCTGTACACCAATCATATTCTAGGATTGACTACATCTTTATTAGCCAGATGTTATGTCCATTATTGGTAAATACAAATATATCACAAACATCCTGGTCTGATCACTCTATTGTGGAGATCTCTCTGCAGGGGTTCTTTGACCCTTCAAGACAGAGAAATTGGACACTAGATATGCATTTGCTAAAAGACGAAATTATCTCTCAAAAAATGATCAGGTCTATAAAAGACTTCTGGCAAATAAATAAAAATTCAACAGAAAACCCATTGTATGCATGGGGAGCATTTAAATCGTATCTCAGGGGTATACTTATTAAAGAAAAGGCTCTTATAACCAATAAGAAAAAGGAGGCCCTTCGGCAAAAAAAATTAGACCTAGAAAGACTTCAGAAGACTCACATTAATAATAGAACGGAAGCAGGTGCTAAAGCAATCATAGCTAAAAAAGCAGAAATAGACACTATACTAAATGAGGAGGCTTTATCATCTTTAAGAATTGTAGAAGCGCAATATTTCATATATGCAAATAAGCCTGATCGAATGCTAGCTAGGAAAATTAGGAATATAACTCGATCCTCCTCGGTTCCCCAATTGCAAACTCAAGAGGGGCATCTCCTTAGCGATCCCTCACAAATAGCCAATGCCTTTGCTGATTTTTACCAATCCTTATATAACCTTCAGATCGACAAGTCTAAAAATAGAGTCACACAAATTAAAACCTTCTTAGCGGAAAGTAATATTCCTCAGCTAGATGAGGAACAGGTAGGCCAGCTAGATGCCCCAATTTCGTCCAGGGAGGTTATAATTGCAATTAAACAAGTTAAAAGTAACAAAGCTCCAGGACCGGATGGATATTCGGGTGGATTTTCTAAAAAGTTTTCAGTAGACTTAGTCCCGCATTTGGTTGAATCCTTTAACTATATACTACAGGGGGGTTTTGTCCCGCCAGACCTCTTGTCGGCAAGAATCTGTGTGGTGCCTAAACGGGGTAAAGACAAATTCCATTGTAAAAATTATAGGCCAATATCTTTAATAAATTTAGACCTCAAGCTTTTTACTAAAATACTGGCCAATAGGTTAAACCCATTGCTGACCAGTCTGATTAACCCTGATCAAGTCGGCTTTATAAGAGGGAGGGAGGCTCCTGATAATGTCAGGAAAATAATTGATTTATTAGATTATGCAAACAAAGAAAGAGCGCCTTCTCTGTTCCTATCGTTAGACGCAGAGAAGGCGTTTGATAGGATCTTTTGGGACTATATGTTCCTGACATTGCAGCAGTTTGGGATAAAGGGAAGCTTTTTAAAGGCAATCCAAGCACTGTATACGACCCCGTCAGCTTTTATCAGACTTTCAGGTTATCAATCCAAAACAATCAAGATTCGAAACGGAACAAGACAGGGGTGTCCCCTTTCCCCATTACTTTTTGTCCTATGTATAGAGCCGCTAGCAGCAATCATTAGAAATAGGAGAGATATCTCTGGAATTCAATTAGGCAACACGGTACACAAACTCGCATTATTCGCTGACGACGTAATACTGACTATCACTAAACCTATGTTGTCCCTTCCCCCGCTTTACAAACTACTATTAGACTTTGGGAGACTGTCCGGATATAAGATAAACAATGACAAATGCGAGGCCTTAGAGACTCATCTCCCAGAAGTAACAAAAAAACTACTTGAGATAAATTTTGATTTTAAATGGGCTTCTTCTGCCATCACATACCTAGGCATAGCCATACCAAGTAATCTACTTATATAAACTAAATTATAAAAAAATGTTTGCGCAACTTAAAAGGGATATGAAAATTTGGTCAACTTATAAAGTATCTTTTTATGGGAAAATAGTAATCACAAAAATGATAATACTACCTAAGTTGCTTTACCTGTTTAGTGCACTGCCTATTAGCGTTTCTCAAGAGGATATAAGTGATATGCAAAGGTATATGTTAAAGTTTATCTGGTTTAATAAAAAGGCTAGAATCAATAGAAAAACACTTTTACAAAATAAGGAGCGAGGAGGATTAGGAGTACCAGACTTGCAAAAATACTTTTGGGCAGCTAGGCTAGCACAAACCTCGCTCTGGAATGTTAGAGGGGATGATATTATGTGGGTAAAATTAGAGAGTGATATGTTACGATTATCTCCAATCTATCAGATTTTGTGGACACCCAAGCGGGATAGACCATTAAATTGGTCACACTACCTATCCATAGCACATACTATTAGGATATGGGATACTTTACAGGGGAAGTACAAACTACATACAGCTAGCTCTATAGCAACACCATTAATCTTACCATCTGTTCGGATTCCAAAAACAATAAGTAACATTTGGGCTAATAAAGGACTTTACCGAATAGCTGATACTTTGATAAATTCAATCTCCTATGAGAAATATAACTCTATCCAACCGGTCTCGCCGGGCTCTTGGTTCCAATATATGCAGCTGAAGTCAAGGATTAGGGAGATAGGCAGACCACTTAAACAATCTGAACATACCCCCTTTGAAAAGCTATCCACATCAGCAACTAGAACTAAGGGAGCTATATCGATTTTGTACAATTTATTAAATACTAATAGCTCAGGAGACAAACTAAATTTTATGGAAAAGTGGGAGGAAGAGGGACAGTTTGTTAAAGAACCTCTAGAATGGTCTGAAATTCTCAAAAAGGGCCAGGCATGTTCTATCAGCGCCAATTTCAAAGAAAGTTATATTAAAGTAGCATATAGGTGATACCTACACCCAAGTAGAATGCAATGGACAGATAAAACCCCTAAGTACTGCTATAGAGGCTGTAGGGATATCGGTTCCTACACACATATGTGGTGGTCTTGTACAGAGGTGCAGAAGATTTGGTCACAAACAAATAATCTCCTTGCTGAGATACTTAATAGACAAATTACTCTAAATAGAGAGCAAGCTCTATTGCACTTTCCGATTGAGGGCCTTACCAAAGCTAAACTAAAGTTGGTGGGAATAGTCTGCACAGCTGTCAAGACCACAATTGCAAGGTTCTGGAGGTCCTCGGTACCTAGCTACAATTTAATAGTTAATAAAATTAAATATTATCATCAAATGGCAGATATTTCCTCTACCTTACTCGACACCAGAACGGAGTTCCTCCAGACTTGGGAGGATTGGATAGTTTGGCTAGACACGCAACGAATGAAAAATAGACGTAGCATACAGGTAACAGAGGTAACACATTTGGAGGGAGCAGCGGGGAGTGCTGATGGCCACTAGTGACACATGTCCTTGACCTTTCTTTTCTCTTCTCACTAAATATGTGATTTTCTTCCCTTTCTCTATTTACTTTTTTTTATTCTTTCTCTTTTTCATTCTTAATATCTCACTATAAAGGAATACAAATAAGGGGAAATGTTTACATTCTTTTTCCTTAATTAGCACTATTTGGGGTTTCTCCCCAACCATGACAGACAATATCATGACAATAATATGTTTTGTTGTGTACGAAATGGTGGGCCTATATGAGTGGAATGGTTCATCATACTTGTATTGCAATTTCTGTATAACAAGAATTGTCATGTCACATTTATATATATATGCTGAAGATGTCATGGAATTTGTTATCTTATTCAATAAAAAAAAATTATTTCGTAAAAAAAAAAAAAAAAACCTAACACTAACCCCCTGAAGATTGTCTTACCGGGAGAAGGCAAAGCCGGGTGAAGTGGTCCTCCAGACGGGCAGAAGTCTTCATCCAGTCGGCATCTTCAATCTTCATCCATCCGACGCGGAGCGGCTCTATCTTCAAGACATCCGGCGCAGAGCATCCTCTTCATCCGACGTCTTGTTTGTTGATTATTGCACTGGATTTGCATCTTCACTTGTGAGTATACAGCTGTACTCATTGTTTTTCCCCACCAAGGTGTTTAGAGGTCTCAGAGTTTTTTAACTTAGCCTTGACCAACAACCACCCACATTGCGAGATCTATCAATACTATTAAACACCATATTAAAATCACCAGGGCCAATTAGCATGTTGTACTAATTTATTTTTAAGATGTCTTCAAAAGGGCTCATCCATATTATTGGGCCCATATACATTACAAAAGGTAAGTATCCTATTTTCAATGCTTATATTTAAAATAATAAATTGCTCCTTAGGATCCAATTCCTGATATGTAATTTGATATTCTATTCCCTGCCTAAACAGAATGGCCACAACATGCTTACGTGAGGTACACTGGATGGCAATGACTTCCCCTACCCAATGCATCCTAAGTTTATTGTGCTCAGCTTCAGAAAGGTGGCACTCATGTAGGAAAGCTATATCAGCCCTACTCTTGTTAAGCTGGCACAAAACCTGTTTCCTTTTCATAGGGTTCGAGATACCACCTATATTCCAAGAAATAATCTTAAATTTAGTCATAAATAAGATACGCAAAAGCAACTAAGTGCCAAGCTAATATCTATAAGAGGCGCCAATCATAAAATAGAAAATGTAAATGATAAGATGGTATATTCTAGTGTACAAAGGTAAGTTCAAATACAATTAGTATGGGACGCAAAAATAATGGCAATAATATGGCATAAAACAAAATGATAAAATATAAAAAATGGATTGTCAGGTTAGGAAATGTCCAGAAGAAGACCCAAATGCTAGGGCGAACTTAAACTTAGTCCACTTATACTCAGACAGAAGAAGGGTAAAACAAGAAACAGTTAATAATGCAGGAGTAGGTAATTTGTTATCAGGCAGTTTGAGGGTTAACACTGTGTAGTCAGTCCTTGCAAAGTTTGCAACATGTTAACAGGCAGATTGAGGGTTTACACTGAATAGTCAGAACTTGCAGAGTTTGCAACAGGTTATCAGGCAGTTTGAGGGTTAACACAGAATATTCAGTACTTGCAGAGTCTGGCAACAGTATATCAGGTAGTTTGAAGGTTAACATAGATTAATCAGTACTTGCTGAGTTTGGCAGTAGGTTAAAGTCCAGTTTGAGAGTTTCACACAATAAACAGTATTTGCAGAGTTTGGCAGCAGGTTAAAAATGCAGTTTGAGAGTTTCACAGAATTCACAGTACCTGCAGTGTTTAGCAACAAGATATCGAGCAGTTTGAAGGTTTACACTGAATAAACAGTATTTGCAGAGTTTGGCAGCAGGTTAACATGCAGTTAGAGAGTTTCACAGAATAAACAGTACTTGCATTATTTGGAAACAGGTAATCAGGAAGTTTGAAGGTTAACCAAGCATAGTCAGTCCTTGAAGAGATTGGCAACAGAAAATCAGCAGTTAGAGAGTTTCCACAGCGAATTCCTCACAGAAGCCACAAAGAGGAACAAACAAACGAGCACTGAAGAAACAGAAAGCCCGGAATAAAAAGCCTGGTCGTGACATCAGGAAGGGGCAGCTCAGACTACCTGTCAATCAAGCACACAGAGAGGACTGCCAGAGCTTCCCAGTGGCGAGCGTGACAGTGCCCCCTCCTCAAGGACCCTACCGGGCCTGGCAGGGTATTTCTTGTGAAAAGACTTGACAAGAACTGGAGCATGGACATGAGAAGCCGGTTCCCAAGATCGTTCAGAGATAGGATAACCCTTCCAATGGACCAGGTAGTACAGTAGCTTGGAATCCAGAATCTGGCTGACTTCAAACTCAGAAGTTCCCTCTACGGAAAGTGGAGGAGGTGGTTTACTCCTCATAGAGTTCCGATTGTAGATGACTGGCTTGAGTAGGGAGACATGAAACACTGGATGGATCTTGAGAGTCTTGGGTAAGGCCAGGCGGTATGCAGAAGAACAAACTTTGGAAACAATTCGAAAAGGTCCAATGTATTTAGGACCCAACTTAGTACAAGGTTGTTTTAGATGTATGAGTCTGGTGGATAAAAATACTCTGTCTCCAGTATGAAGTAAAGGAGCCTTGCACCTTCTGCGATCAGCATATTTCTTATGTCTTAAGGAAGAAGAAAGTAGATTTTGACGAATGAGTTGCCAGTGGTTACTGAGATTTTTCACTATACGATCTGCTCCAGGGACTTCAGTAGAACTGGTAATCATAGGAAAGGTTCTAGGTTCAAAACCATAAGCTGCCTTAAAGGGAGAGGTCTGTAATGAGGCGTTATAATGTTAGTTGTGAGCTAATTCTGCCAAAGGCAATAACTGAGACCAGTTGAAGTGGTGATGGTCTACATAATGTCTAAGAAAATATTCCAAGGCTTGATTTACATGCTCAGTCTGTCTGTTGGATTGAGGATGATGTGCAGTAGAAAGAGATATGTTGATTCCGAAGTGCTTACAAAAAGACCTCCAAAATTTGGAAACAAATTGGACTCCACGATCTGAGACTATGTCAATGGGAAAACCATGTAAACAAGATATATGTAGAACAAAGAGTTCAGAAAGTCTTTGAGCTGAAGGCAAGCTTGGAAGAGGTATGAAGTGAGCAGACTTGGAGAACCGATCTACCACTACCCAAATGGTCGTATTTCCAGCAGAAACAGGAAGATCTGTAACAAAGTCCATGGATAAGTGAGACCAAGGGTAATGAGGAATAGGAAGATGGTGTAATAGACCAAACAGTCGATGAGAAGATTGTTTGTTCGAAGCACAAGAACTACAAGCAGCAATATAATCCTTAACATCCCTCCTCATAGTGGACCACCAAACATGCTGCTTCAGTTTCCACAAAGTATTGGTTACTCCAGGATGACCTGCTGAAATTTTGTTGTGAGCCCAACGTAGAAGCTTAAGACATAATCCTTTGGGTACATACAGGATACCAGAAGGTAGTTTGCAAGAAGATGGTACCCGGACTTGGGCAGCATGTAAAGCCTGTACTGGAAAAGAAGATACTTGAGCCAAAACTTTGACTGTACGTAGTATAGGTTCAGAATCCAATGGCGAAGGTTCAGAAGATTGGAACTGCCTAGATAAAGCATCTGCCTTGGAATTTTTTGAACCAGGAACATAAGAAAGTACAAAATTAAACCTGGAGAAGAACAAGGCCCACCGAGCCTGACAAGGATTGAGACGTGTAGCTGTTTGGAGGTATAAGAGGTTCTTGTGATCTGTCAGTATGAAAGAAGGTTGACTGGTACCCTCTAAACCAATGCCTCCATTCTTCCAAAGCTAATTTTATAGCCAAAAGCTCCTTATTGCCCACATCATAATTTAACTTGGCAGGATTGAATTTTTTCGAAAAAAAGAACACAGGATGTATCTTGCTGGTAGTCGGATCACGTTGGGAGAGAACAGCTCCAGCTGCTATAGAGGAAGCGTCAACCTCCAAAATAAACTGGAGATCAGGAATTGGATGACTGAGAAGAGGTGCAGAAGAAAATGCTGATTTTAGCGTTTCAAAAGCCTGTACTGCCGAAGAGGACCAGTTCTTACAATTTTGCCCTTTCTTAATAAGAGAAGTGAGCAGAGACGTGATGTCAGAAAAGTTCTTTATAAACTTTCTACAGTAATTGGCAAAGCCAAGAATCCTCTGCAGGGATTTGAGAGTAGTTGTTCTGGGCCAGTCCTTAATAGCTGAAAGTTTAGCAGGATCAATCTCAAAACCTGATTCAGAAATGATATACCCCAAAAAGGGAATGGAACTCTGATGAAAAGAGCATTTCTCCAATTTAGCGAACAGGGAATGGTCTCGTAACCTCTGAAGTACCAGTCTTACATGATGTACATGTTCCTGTAATGTTTTCGAATAGATCAGAATGTCATCGAGATAAATTATAACAAATTGATTTAGATAATCTCTGAAGATTTCGTTAACAAAGTGCTGAAATACTGCTGGTGCATTGCACAATCCGAATGGCATTACTAGATACTCGTAGTGACCAAATCTAGTGTTAAATGCCATCTTCCATTCGTCTCCTTTATGGATTCTGACCAAATTGTAGGCCCCACGGAGATCTAACTTGGAAAAAATAGAAGCACCTTGAAGACGATCAAATAACTCAGAAATGAGCGACAGAGGATTGCTGTTTTTGACAGTAATCTGATTCAAGGCCCGATAATTAATACAGGGACGAAGATCTCCATCTTTTTTCCCAATGAAGAAAAAACCCGCACCCACAGGTGATTAGGAAGGATGAATAAATCCTCTGGCTAAGTTGTCCTTTATGTATTCCTCAAGAGAGACATTTTCTTGACGAGAGAGGAGATAGGTCCTTCCCTTAGGTAGAGGAGCCCCTGAATACAATTCAATAGGACAGTGAAATATCCAGTGTGGAGGTAACGTCTCAGCCTCCTTTTTAGAAAACACATCACTAAAGGCATGATAGTAATTAGGCAATAAATCAGGAATCTCCACCATAGCTACGACAGGACAAGATGGTTTAGAGGGATTTTGCAGGCAATGTTTGAAACAGGAAGTTCCCCAGGAAATAAGTTCTCCTTTAGACCATGAGAAAATTGGATCATGAAGCTGCAACCAAGGTAACCCCAGAATCAATGGTATGTGGGGAGAAGAGATGACATCAAAATGAATAATTTCAGAATGGAGTATGCCCACAGACAAAAGAAGAGGAATGGTATAATGTTGTATGATACCAGAACCTAGAGGCTATCCACTAACAGTAGTTACCTTAATTAACTGTTTCTTGGCTTGAAGAGGAATCCTGAGAGAGTCAGCAAAGTTTGAATCAATGAAAACTCCAGCAGCTCCAGAGTCGATGAGAGCTTGAGCTTGAAACTTGGTGTTTCCAAAAGTGATAGTCACAGGAACAAAAAGTTTAGAATTGAGGGAAGACATGGGATTCTGGCTTAACTCTGTCCCTCTATCAAAAGTTAAGCCTTGGCTTTTACTGGCCGGATAGGACAATCCTTCAGTAAATGTCCTTTGGTACCACAATAGAGACATAATCCAAGAGTACGCCTTCTATGGTGTTCAGCTTCTGACAATTTAATAGCTCCTACTTCCATGGGTTCCACAGACTTAGGAGATTGGGAATTATTATTAGAAAGACTTGAGGTTTGAATAGGAGGACGAAAAGAAGATTTAACAAAGGATCTCCGATTCCTATCTCTCTCCTGAAGACGTTCTGAATGCCGGGCGTCAAGAGTAATACACAAATTGATAAGACCCTCCAATGAATCGGGGAGATCCCGAAATACAAGTTCATCCTTAAGGCGTTTGCAAAGTCCTTTGCGAAAGGCTGCCCATAAGGCTCCATGGTTCCAATCAGTTTCTGCGGCTAAAGTCCTGAATTCAATAGCATATTGAGCTACCAAAAGGGATCCCTGTCTCAGATCCAACAATCCTGCCTCAGCAGCTGCAGACCTTCCAGGCTTGTCAAAAACAGAAGAAAAAATGGACACAAATAATTCCACATCCTGTAGTAAAGGATCATTCTTCTCTAAAAGAGGAGACACCCAGGCTAGAGCCTTACCCTTCATGAGGGATATAATAAAGGTGATTTTGGAAGTAGAATTTGAGGATTGTTTCTGAAGTGTAAACAACACCGTCATATTTATCTGGAAGTGGAATTCGTGGTATATACTGTCCAATAGGTTGAGGTGGATTAAAGACAGCATTGGAACTAGTAGCAGCTGCAGCAGGTGTCACCGTAGCTTGAGAAGGAGCCGAGAGGTTATGTAGCAGAGCAGTAATCTGGTCAAGCTTGGAATCCAAAGTTTGCAAATGAGCAGAATGATTTCCCAGAAGTTGCCCTTGTAGAGCCACAGCCCTGGATAACTCATCAGGGTCCATATATGGCCCGTTTGTACTGTCAGGTTAGGAAATGTCCAGAAGAAGACCCAAATGCTAGGGCAAACTTAAACAACACCCTTGCACTCTGAGTTTAATCCAGGACGTGACCCTACAACAACCTCCAAAAAACAATGTACTCACGATATGGAGCAGGGTTAGCCTGTGTCCAAAGTAATTCAAGATAACAGCCAGATAGACTTCTGAATAAGGAACTGGTTTCAGGAAATGTCTTCCACAGAATCAGGAGAGCAGGGATAGTCCACTTATACTCAGAAAGAAGAAGGGTAAAACAAGAAACGGTTAATAATGCAGGAAAAGGTAATTTGTTATCAGGCAGTTTGAGGGTTAACACTGTGTAGTCAGTCCTTGCAGAGTTTGCAACAGGTTAACCGGCAGTTTGAGGGTTAACACTGAATAGTCAGAACTTGCAGAGTTTGCAACAGGTTATCAGGCAGTTTGAGGGTTAACACAGAATATTCAGTACTTGCAGAGTCTGGCAACAGTACATCAGGTAGTTTGAAGGTTAACACAGATTAATCAGTACTGAGTTTGGCAGTAGGTTAAAATGCAGTTTGAGAGTTTCACAGAATAAACAGTATTTGCAGAGTTTGGCAGCAGGTTAAAAATGCAGTTTGAGAGTTTCACAGAATAAACAGTACCTGCAGTGTTTGGCAACAAGATATCGAGCAGTTTGAAGGTTTACACTGAATAGACAGTATTTGCAGAGTTTGGCAGCAGGTTAACATGCAGTTAGAGAGTTTCACAAAATGAACAGTACTTGCATTGTTTGGAAACAGGTAATCAGGAAGTTAACCCAGCATAGTCAGTCCTTGAAGAGATTGGCAACAGAAAATCAACAGTTAGAGAGTTTCCACAGCGAATTCCTCACAGAAGCCACAAAGAGGAACAAACAAACGGTCACTGAAGAAACAGGAAGCCCGGAATAAAAAGCCTGGTCGTGACATCAGGAAGGGGCGGCTCAGACTACCTGTCAATCAAGCACACAGAGAGGACTGCCAGAGCTTCCCAGCGGCCGAGCGTGACATGGATACAGAGATATATAATATATCTAAGTTTATATCAAACCTTAGATACTAAAAGTCATAGAGTAAAAGGATAAGGAATAGAGTCCCAAATGTAGAGTTTTATCCAATAACGGAGGACATCCACAACTTCAGGCAGCTCCTCTAATGTGTCACACCACAACACAGGATAAGAAGATCTAAAGAACAAAAGATAGAGGGCGCCACATGCTGCAGATCACACTGATAAAACAGGCGATGAGAATATAAGTGATGTTAGTCCTACTCACGTGATGTAGAGCACAATTGTGCTATATAAACAGGCCGAAACCAAAAAGTCACCTGGCAGACTCTTGAACACACCCGAAGTGAGGGATATCCTCGTCCCATCAAAGGGAGTCCAGAGATAGTCCATTAAAACAACAGCAATGCGTTTCTCAGTGACATATCATATCTGCTGGGGTCTCATCTTTTATTATGTGTGTACTCATTCTGATTTTTTTTTTATTGGATTCCATTAGGTATAAGTGTAGCAGCTGTGAATT
>NW_026512615.1:0-25000 GCF_027579735.1 Bombina bombina | reverse complement strand
TATATAAGTTTTACACAAGCACATGAATTTGGTGGAGGGGTGGGGGGGTCACCTTTTTTTATGAAAAAAAAAAGATCTAATTTTTTATTTTTTATCAAAAGGCTGTTATTACATACATTGGCCAGGGGAGGCACTGCCTCATCTGCCTCCTGTGACTGCACGTCACTGCGTGGCTGTTGTTTTAATGTTTTTAATACATTTTTAACCTATATATTCTTGTTGCTGCACTTCTTTCATTTGGGTCCCATCACTTTGACTGGTATTGGTCACACTGGAGTTTTGGTCACCACCTCTGACTGTGGCCTGATTTCCCCTGGACTATCTCTGGACTCCCTTTGGTTGGACGAGGATATCCCCCACTCCAGGTGCGTTCAAGAGTCTGCCGGATTACTTTTTGGTTTTGGCCTGTTTATATAGCACAATTGTGCTCTACATCACGTGAGTAGGACTAACATCACCTATATTCTCATTGCCTGTTTTATCAGGCTGATCTGCACCATGTGGCGTCCTCTATCTTTTGTTCTTTAGATCTTCTTAAATTTAGTCATAATGCATTATTGACCCAAAATATCGGCCAAGATACAGAGATAAGTAAAAGATATATAAAAAGCGCTAAGACTTAAAACACTTAAGCCTCTCTCTGTTAACCCCCTCCTGGTTAAAAAGTATACGAGATAAAAAAGTGTAAAATGAGAGAGGCGCTAGTAAAAGCTATAAGTGTTACAACTAGGAGACAGGTTTGTATAGTCAAAATGTTATAAGATAAATCAATCACTTTTAGATTACTATAGAATGATTAACTAACTTTATATGTAAGTGGAGATCAGTACAATAAATGCTTATTCAATGTGCACACTATTCTAAAGATTCATTTAAAATAGATAAATATTTATCAAAAAAGGGAGATAATATGATTGGGGAATAAAATGCAATATCTAACTGGAGGATATAAGTTAATATTTAAAATTCTAATAAAAATCCTAATAAAAATACAATGGGAATAAAACTAGGATCCCGCTACATATGATTTTTTAAATAGAAGGTAATTCAACAGTCTAAAGAGATATAAGATAAAGAATTCAAAGATATTTGGATACAGATAATAATTTATACTAATTACGCAAAAAATAATTGATACAATGTAGTTATAAAAACAAACAATAGATACAATATACATAAAAAATAGATACAATATACATAAAAAATCCTAAAATGACTTCATAACGTTTTGAGAGAGCCCAAATGATCTCTATGAATAAATACCCTTGGAAAAAGTCTGATAGGAGTTCCAAAATTGATTTGTGGAATAAAGTCTATTTAGAAAACAAACAGCGATCTAGCTGCATCGCTAATAGAACAACCTTTGGCGGCAATGTTATTTTTGAAACAGTCACGTTATTAGGAATAACTTTTTTTCTTGTTTTTAATCGTTAGTGTGATAATGGTGGCCAGCCACTGTATTAATTCAGGTTAGTCCGTGTTAGGAAATGATTTTCAAATATCCTTTACGATACAAGAGGATATAGTGTGACCAATTGAACCTTTGGAGAAAGTCTATATTTAACCCGCTTTGTAGGTGTTCTTACCTCCTTGTAGTAGGCTTAGATGACTCACGATCTTAGGAATTCTGGTGATGGTAGTCGATGTGATCCGGTTTTTTCAACTTGCACAAGTTTACCTTTTACCAGTGATTTCTTCTCCTGCTCTCCTGTACTCCAATATACGCAGGTGACGATCGGCTTGGGACCCGTTGCTTTCACTGCACTTAGTACTCTGATGTACGCAGGTGGCGGTCCGCTGGTATAGTTTGTATCAATGACGAAGAGGTAAACAGTGCACCTCAAAGTGGTAGAATGTATGCGGTAAAGTTTATAGCCTTTCACAGCTAATAGTTCATACAGCCTTTCACAGTGAATAATCTTAACACAGTTTCTACGTGTTTCACCCATATCATGGGCTTTTTCAAGATACTGTGTTTCCTTAGCTTACTGATTCAAATAATGCCGCCTTCAATTTGATTGGGCCTGAATTTTATGACGTAACTGGGCTCTTTTTGAAAAACTTAATATAGTGATCGGTCTCTCTCCATTAATAAAAACATCACTTTTCTGTAGATGGTAATTTGGTAACTTTCATATTCGTTTTGGATAACATTAAAAAACAATATATAAAATCTAAATGTATATATATAAAATATGATAGTACTAATACAAACGGAAACCAATAAGTATCTTTGTGTAGGGAATAATAGCAATTTTCTATATCTCAGAATTTTGCTGAAAGTTTTTCTTTTTAAATGTAGATATTTTTTTTTTAAATATGTAGCCAAAAATTACCTCCTGAGCTTTAACTTAGATAATTAGCAATAAATAAAAATGTTTCCTCTATGCTTCTATTTACAAAAGTGGGTCCTTATACGTAAATATACTCCCTATTTCTTTTTAATTGAAAATGACTAAATAAATAAGACTAAATAAATATAAATAAATAATTCTGTACATAGTTTCAAAGTGACTAAGATATTTTATAGTGACTGAATAATAATAGGGTATGAAAACCAATAAATTGGTATACCAAAAATAATGTGATACCTTAATACTGTGTGATTCTTAAAAATGTACTAGATTTTGTATTGAATTTTCTTTGTGCTTTTTATAAAAATATGGGCTATTAATTTTAATGTTTTTAAGGGGTGATACTAATTAAATAGTGTAGTGTAGTGAATAATTAATTGTGTTATATATGTGAAAAAATATTATATAAATGTAAAAAACTTATTAATTTAATTTAACTTTAAAAGGTCTAAAAATATGCATATTTGATAAGTTTAACTGTTAAGAAATGGGGATAAGTCCAATTCAGAATTTAACCCATATGGGTGTATAGTATTGAAATTGAATATGAACTCGACCTCTTTCTTTAGAAGGCTACGTTCATAATTTCCCCCTCTCCAGTTATGTTTAACCTTAAATAGGCCCCAATAGGATAAGTCAGATAGTTTATTTTGATGAATTTCCCTAAAGTGTTTATATAGTTGAGTGTCTAAATTTCCCTTTTTAATATTGCACAAATGCTCCCTTATCCTATCTCTTAACATTCTAGTTGTCTCTCCTATATAAAATAAATTGCATGAACATTTTAATAAATAAATAACCCCTTTACTATTGCACCTAATGGTGTCTTTTATAATAAATTCATCTTTTAAACCTGGGACAGGTATGGATTTTTTCTTTGAGCTGTATTGACAGGCTCAACATAGGTGGCAGGGAAAAAACTCTTTTAGTTGATTGTCTAAAAAATCTTTATCCATTAATTTTTTTCTGTTGTTTGGACTTAAACTCCCTAGGAGCAAGTATAGTCTTAAAGTTTTTTGCCTTCCAAAAAATCATTCTTGGGTAGGGTTGTACTTTATCTCCTATAATTGGATCATTTTTATTTAGATGCCAATGTTTTTGTAGTATTTTTCGAATCAAGATATGATCTTCACTATACTCATTTACAAATGGTATATCATATTCATCATATTTTCCAGTAGTAGATTTTATTTTAGGTTTTTACAATTCTTTTCTTTCCATTTTCTTAGCTCTACTGATGGCTATATCAATAGTTTCAGATTTATAGCCTCTTTGTTGAAATTTACTTTCTAATAAAGAAATTTGATTCTCAAAATCTAAATATTTTGAACAATTTTTCTTTATTCTAAGGCATTGTCCTACTGGGATGTTTTCCTTCCATTTGTTAAGATGACAACTAGAGGCATGGATCAGATTGTTGGAGTCAACTAATTTGAAATGTGTACTGGTCTCAATTTGGTTAAATTCTATTTTAATCTCCAAATCTCAGAAGTCAATATGCTCTTTACTATAGTGATAAGTGAAGCTAATTCCTTTGTCATTGTTGTTCATTGACAATAGGAACTCTTTTAAAGATTCTTCATTCCCCTTCCATATAAACACTATGTCGTCTATATATCTTTTGAAGAGCACAAGGTTCGCGCCAAGATCCGAATTTTCTAGGAAACTTTGTTCCCATGCACCCATAAATAAATTTGCATAGATTGGCGCGAACCTTGTGCCCATTGCTGTACCTTTGATTTGTAAAAAGAACCTGCCATTAAACGAAAAATAGTTATGTTCTAAAATAAATCTTATACTTTCCAAAAGAAAGTTTTTGTTCTTTTTGGATATCCTTATCTTTTGATAAAAAATAATCAACTGCTTCAATCCCAAAGTTATGAGGTGTACAGAGACGATACATCACATGTAACCATAATAATTTGATCTTCCCATTTTACATCTTGTAAAATTCTTAATAAACTAGTAGAGTCTTTTAAATAAGATTTTAAATCTCTGACATATTTTTGAAGAAAGTTATCTACATATAAAGACAAATTTGATGTCATGGCCCATATTCCGGATATGATAGGTCTACCCGCTGGATTGTTAATATCCTTGTGGATTTTGGGCAAATGGTAGAAAACAGGTATCCAAGGGTACTGAATATTTAAAAAATGATATTCCCTATCTTTAAGGATTCTCCTTTCTCTATCATTGTCCAAAATCCTCAGTAGTTTCTTTTAAAAAATTTTGGTTGGATCTAACTCTAATTTCCTATAGGTTTTTCGATCACTTAGGAGTCTCTCTGCTTCAGCACAATACTTATCTGTGTCCATAAGGACTATGCCACTGCCCTTATCAGCGGGCTTAATGGTTATGTTCGCATCATTTTTGAGATTTTCCAAAATTTCTCTTTCTTTCTTATTGAGATTTGGGATAAATTTTCGTCTTTCATTATTAACATTTATTTTCTTTATATCAGAAAGTACTGATCTTTCAAATGACTCAAGATTGCTTACTCTATCTTGAGTAGGATATAACTGTGATTTAGGTTTTAATGAAGTATGTTTGAATTTTTCTGTTTCTTGGATGCTTACACGATTAAAATTTTCCAATGGTTTTTTTTAGAAAAAACCTTTTTAGTGTGAGATTTCTAACTAATTTCTTTACATTAATATGTGTATTGAATTTATTAAGAGTTTGGGATGGGGCAAATGATAAACCTAAGCTTAATATTCTTTCCTCATCTTTGCTTAGTTTTTTCTTGCTCAAATTAAAAATCCCTTTCTTTATAGGGGAGTTATCTTTTATTTCTGTCTTTTTGGCTCTGCTCTTTCTTCTCTGTCCTCCTCTACATCCTCTATGGTTCTTTTTCTTATTTTTGGTGTATTTTCTAGTCTGATTATTTCTTTTAATATTGTTGATGTGCCCTCCATTGGATGGCTTCTCCCTAAAAACGTTTCCTCTCTAGAAGTCAGAGAGGGTTTTTCTTTCCTCTCATTATCTAATGGAGTATATCGGTTTTGAGTAGTGATTTTCCAATTTCCCCATTGTTCCCTATTTCTATCATTATGTGTTGGAGTGTTAAAATCACTTCTCCTATTGTGATCATAGATTTCATGATTACGTTCATAATGATGGTTTCTATTATAATTTGGTCTGTAATATTTTTGTTCCTCCCAATTGTTGGATCTGTTCCAGGAGTTGGATCTATTCCAGGGGTTGGGTCTATTCCAATTGTTGGACCTATTCCAGATGGGGGGTCTATTCCAATTATTTGTTCTATTGTAAAAGTTGTGTCTATTTTGTATGGGATTATGATTAAAATTATTTCGGTAATTAGAGTTGGAATGGTAGTTATCTCCCCCTCTCTCATAGTTTCTTTCTGTATGTCTATTTAGATAGTGTCCATTCATACTTCTATTTTCTTTTTCTAATTTCTTACTTTTTTGTATTTGCCAAGTATCAACATGTCTTTTCTCTGGTTCTTGATATACATTTATTTCATTCTCATTTGTTAGATCTTGTTGGGAATCTTTTTCTTTCTGGTCCCTTTCCATCTTTTTCCATTTGTTATTAAGAATCTCATCTTTAAGAGTGTCTAGTCTTTCAATAATTAATTTTTGTTTATTGATTAAAATATGTTGTTCCTTACTGTTATCAATTTTTGTTTGATTTCTAATATTTCATTATTAATATTCTCCAATGTTTCATTTCTAGATTTCTTAATAATTTAAATTAAAATTTTAGAAGTATCCAAGAGAGCTTTATTCCATTCTTCTTGCAGAATATCACTTAGTTTAAATGTGCAAGCTTTTTTTAATTTTAAGACCTCTAGGTATGATATTGTTATATAGATATCTATTTAAAAATATCAATTCCATCTTTTGTTTTAATTCTTTTGTTAGATTTTTTTCTAGATCACTTACTAATTTACTAATATCTACTTTTTCATAATTTCCTTTAGAATTAGTATTATCTTTAATTTCTAATTCAGACAATAGTTTATCTCTGTAGGAAAAGATCTCCATAGTTTGTCCTGCAGCTATTATATGTGGAGAAATAGATATAGAGATAAGTAAAAGATATATAAAAAGCGCTAAGACTTAAAACACTTAAGCCTCTCTCTGTTAACCCCCTCCTGGTTAAAAAGTATACGAGATAAAAAAGTGTAAAATGAGAGAGGCGCTAGTAAAAGCTATAAGTGTTACAACTAGGAGACAGGTTTGTATAGTCAAAATGTTATAAGATAAAATCAATCACTTTTAGATTACTATAGAATGATTAACTAACTTTATATGGAGATCAGTACAATAAATGCTTTTTCAATGTGCACACTATTCTAAAGATTCATTTAAAATAGTCAGATAAATATTTTTTAAAAAAGGGAGATAATATGATTGGGGAATAAAATGCAATATCTAACTGGAGGATATAAGTTAATATTTAAAATCCTAATAAAAATCCTAATAAAAATATAATGGGAATAAAACTAGGATCCAGCTACATATGATTTTTAAATAGAAGGTAATTCAACAGTCTAAAGAGATATAAGATAAAGAATTCAAAGATATTTGGATACAGATAATAATGTATACCAATTACGCAAAAAATTATTGATACAACGTATTTATAAAAACAAACAATAGATACAATATACATAAAAAAATCCTAAAATGACTTCATAACGTTTTGAGAGAGCCCAAATGATCTCTATGAATAAATACCCTTAGAAAAAGTCCGATAGAAGTTCCAAAATAGATTTGTGGAATAAAGTCTATGTAGAAAACAAACAGCGATCTATCTGCATCGCTAATAGAACAACCTTTGGCGGCAATGTTATTTTTGAAACAGTCACGTTATTAGGAATAACTCCTTTTCTTGTTTTTAATCGTTAGTGTGATAATGGTGGCCAGCCACTGTATTAATTCAGGTTAGTCCGTGTTAGGAAATGATTTTCAAATATCCTTTACGATACAAGACGATATAGTGTGACCAATTGAACCTTTGGAGAAAGAAAGAAATATATCTTATATCTCTTTAGACTGTTGAATTACCTTCTATTTAAAAATCATATGTAGCGGGATCCTAGTTTTATTCCCATTATATTTTTATTAGGATTTATTTATTTTTTCTTTTATTGGTTTTCCAAACAAGTAATCAAAGGAAAAACAAAATTAGGTTTACAACATGACAAAATCAATATGATACAAACATAATATTACTTTCAATTACATTCAGATTAGGTCCAGGGCAGTATTTTCATTCATATAGCCACATTAGTTACCGTTATAGACCAAGGTTACACAGATTATGACTCAGGCTGTTTGGCTAAATAGTTAAATGCTAGAATCTTTCTTCTGCTCCAGAATCCATCTGAAGAGTGCTTCAACTGAATTACATTTATGTGTATATCAACTTTATTACAGACATTTTCTCAAAAGGAGACCTGTAAATGAGGTAAATAGTCCAATATATAAACCTTGAATTAACGTGTTGCCTAACAAAACAAGTACACCACCTAAAGGGGGGAATATCACCAACCACATGGGGCAGGCCGGGCTACCTCCCTTTTGGTTTATATGTCTCTTATATAAATGTGCATTTTATCCCGTATTGTGTCCAGTATCAGAAGTTATCTACAAGTTGTATTCCTGCCATTGTATTGTTCCCATAAGAATATCATATCATGATATATGTTCAGACAACCTAATCTGAAATAGTGTAATCTTTCCAAAAGTAGGGTATTTTTAACTAGATCAAGCCAATTAATAATCGTGGGTGGCTGTACTTTCTTCCAAAACTTTGGGATGAGTCTTTTTGCTGCATTTAATAAAATTTGATAAAGGCATTTTCTAATTTTACAGGAAATATGTGGATTGACATTGAGCAAGACCCCTTCAGGAGAGAGGACTAAGTCAGTTCCAATTATTTTGCCAATTTGATCCTGAATTCTTATACAGCAGGAAGAGAGGCAGAGAGAGCAGTGTTTTAGCCACATCTTATTAAATTACGCCTGCAAAAGAGGAGCACCAAAACCAGCATAAAAGAACATTGGTGGAACAAGTGGGCAGCCTCTGATGAAGTAAGAAGAACCCTTACAAAACGCGTAAGGCCACGCCCACCACACACGCTACCGCAAACAGCTGATGCAAGCTGCCGGCTTTAATGCTCGCATACAGCTGATTCTAAGTGGCGTGATTTTTTAACTTGACCATTACAAAGGACGGTATACCCTTAACATTTGGAAGGTTTGACGGTGATCCCAGTATAGGAAGCCCATTTGGTTTGCAAGTGAGACTTCAGGACGCCTGAATAAATCCTTTCTATGGCAGACATCAACAACTAAGGGATATCGTTTGTGAGACTTGGATGGTTCTCCAGCACCTGTTTCATACCTCATTTTCATTGAGGTTATCTTTGTGAGTTTTAAATTGTTAACTTGTGAATAAATTGTGTGATTGAACTTACATATTGCACTTAGAGGTGTTGTGCCTTTTTCTTTTTCTTTCTTTTTTTGGACCCAGAATGTGTGTATTTTATCACACCCCCACCATATATGGTACGTTGTGCCTTCCTGATCGCACCCTCTCCAACATTTATTGCTGGCATTTGTAAACATATGTTTTAATTTACTAGGGGTTAGATACCACCTAGTAAGAATTTTGAAATTGGTTTTAAGTGCTGCCGCTGAGTGTGCAGATTTAGCAGTCGCCTGAAACCATAGGTCATACTGCTTGTGAGTGACTTCTTTCCCCAGCTCTTTTTCCCATTTACATGTGTAGTTTGGTTTAGTGGGGTAGTCTGATCTAAGAATGTCTTTATACATTATGGAGATAACTTTTTTGGGAGTCTGTTGCGATGTACATAAGAGTTTGAATGTAGTGCGTGTTCTAGACAGGTCCTGCTTATATTTGTGCATGAAAAGATAGTGACGGGCTTGATGATAGACAAACCAAGATTGAAATTGGTTAAAACCTTGTGATAGTAATGTATCTCTTTGTACTAGTCACCCTTTTACCATTAACGTAAACACAGGTGTATGGTCTAATAGTTTTATAGGTATGTTTATATGTTGCTTCTTTCCTGAAGAGCCACACTGAAGTTCTCTATTTGGATTAAGTATTGTCAATAGTGAGTAGTTTGATGTTATACGCTTATGCGAATTACGCATTCTTGTCCAAGCTGACAAAGTTTCTCTAATAACTGGGTAATCTGCAATTTTTGCTAAAGGGGTTTTTTGAGGGGCCCAGCACATTGTGCCCAGTTGGGGGATGCCTAATAATTGGGATTCCAAATGAACACATCTCTTGTAGGAATCATTGCCTTGTCTGCACCACTCCACAATCCTATTTAAATCAATCGCCAATTTATAGAAATGCAGATTTGGGACCCCCAGTCCACCATCATCCCTGTGCCTGTAAAGTGTATTTTTGGCTAGTTTAGGCGGTCTACGATGCCATATGTAAGTGTCTATGATAGTTTGTAGTTTGCATATATCTGTTGCAACCCCCGGTCTTGGCAGAGCCTGCATAACATATAGGGCCTTTGGTTAGCAGAGTCATTTTGGCGGCTGCTATTCTCCCCAACCATGAAATATTCTTTTTTGGGAGCCAGGAAGATGTCAAATATTGATATTCCTCCAAAAGACGACCATAATTTAATTTTCGTAGGATCTCAGTGTTGTGGGAGAGGAATATTCCTAAGTATTTTAACGCTTGAGTCTGAATTTTATATTGAAATGTTTGTTGGATCTCCATCACCTCTGCCTGGATACAGTTCTGACATATTAGTATTTATTAGAAAATTTGACACTGCACCAAAAGCCTGCAGCTCACGCTGGACGTATGGGAGGGAATGTATTGGGTCTGTGAGAGTCATAAGAATATCGTCGGCAAACATTGCCAATTTATATGTTTTTCCCTGAATGTTTATGCCTTTTATATTTGGGCGTTCACGCAATTTTACAGCTAATGGTTCTATGGATAATATAAAGAGGATGGGGAGAGCGGGCAGCCCTGTCTCGTGCCATTACGAATTGCAAAGTGGTCAGTATGCGCCCCATTGACCCTAATCTGAGCAGAAGGGTTAGAATATAAAGCGAATATTTTCTCCAACATAGGTGTGTCCGGTCCACGGCGTCATCCTTACTTGTGGGATATTCTCTTCCCCAACAGGAAATGGCAAAGAGCCCAGCAAAGCTGGTCACATGATCCCTCCTAGGCTCCGCCTTCCCCAGTCATTCTCTTTGCCGTTGTACAGGCAACATCTCCACGGAGATGGCTTAGAGTTTTTTAGTGTTTAACTGTAGTTTTTATTATTCAATCAAGAGTTTGTTATTTTAAAATAGTGCTGGTATGTACTATTTACTCTGAAACAGAAAAGAGATGAAGATTTCTGTTTGTAAGAGGAAAATGATTTTAGCAACCGTTACTAAAATCGATGGCTGTTCCACACAGGACTGTTGAGAGGAATTAACTTCAGTTGGGGGAACAGTGAGCAGACTTTTGCTGCTTGAGGTATGACACATTCTAA
This sequence comes from Bombina bombina, assembly GCF_027579735.1. Classification (NCBI taxonomy): domain Eukaryota; kingdom Metazoa; phylum Chordata; class Amphibia; order Anura; family Bombinatoridae; genus Bombina; species Bombina bombina. Next base: position 14,129 of record NW_026512615.1, on the reverse strand, counting down.
CAAGACGATGTAATGCTGGAAGCTGTCATTTTCCCTATGGGATCCGGTAAGCCATTTTTATTACAGACAGTAAATAAGGGCTTCACAAGGGCTTTTCAAGACTGTAGACATTTTCTGTGCTAAATCGATTTATATATAAACATATTTTATACTCCATAGCCTTGAGGAATTATTTTAATCTTGGGAATTTTGTAAAATAACCGGCAGGCACTGTATTGGACACCTTATTCTCTAGGGGCTTTCCCTAATCATAGGCAGAGTCTCATTTTCGCGCCTGTATTGCGCACTTGTTTTTGAGAAGCATGACATGCAGATGCATGTGTGAGGAGCTCTGATACATAGAAAAGACTTCTGAAGGCGTCATTTGGTATCGTATTCCCCTTTGGGCTTGGTTGGGTCTCAGCAAAGCAGATACCAGGGACTGTAAAGGGGTTAAATATAAAAACGGCTCCGGTTCCGTTATTTTAAGGGTTAAAGCTTCCAAATTTGGTGTGCAATACTTTTAAGGCTTTAAGACACTGTGGTGAAATTTTGGTGAATTTTGAACAATTCCTTCATACTTTTTCGCAATTGCAGTAATAAAGTGTGTTCAGTTTAAAATTTAAAGTGACAGTAACGGTTTTATTTTAAAACGTTTTTTGTACTTTGTTATCAAGTTTATGCCTGTTTAACATGTCTGAACTGCCAGATAGACTGTGTTCTGAATGTGGGGAAGCCAAGGTTCCTTCTCATTTAAATAGATGTGATTTATGTGACACAACATTTAGAGAAAATGATGCCCAAGATGATTCCTCAAGCGAGGGGAGTAAGCATGGTACTGCATCATCCCCTCCTTCGTCTACACCAGTCTTGCCCACACAGGAGGCCCCTAGTACATCTAGCGCGCCAATACTCCTTACTATGCAACAATTAACGGCTGTAATGGATAATTCTATCAAAAACATTTTAGCCAAAATGCCCACTTATCAGCGAAAGCGCGACTGCTCTGTTTTAGAAAATACTGAAGAGCATGAGGACGCTGATGATATTGTTTCTGAAGGGCCCCTACACCAGTCTGAGGGGGCCAGGGAGGTTTTGTCTGAGGGAGAAATTTCAGATTCAGGGAAAATTTCTCAACAAGCTGAACCTGATGTGATTACATTTAAATTTAGGTTGGAACATCTCCGCGCTCTGCTTAAGGAGGTGTTATCCACTCTGGATGATTGTGAGAATTTGGTCATCCCAGAGAAACTATGTAAAATGGACAAGTTCCTAGAGGTCCCGGGGCCCCCCGAAGCTTTTCCTATACCCAAGCGGGTGGCGGACATTGTAAATAAAGAATGGGAAAGGCCCGGTATACCTTTCGTCCCTCCCCCCATATTTAAAAAATTGTTTCCTATGGTCGACCCCAGAAAGGACTTATGGCAGACAGTCCCCAAGGTCGAGGGGGCGGTTTCTACTCTAAACAAACGCACCACTATACCCATAGAAGATAGTTGTGCTTTCAAAGATCCTATGGATAAAAAATTAGAAGGTTTGCTTAAAAAGATGTTTGTTCAGCAAGGTTACCTTCTACAGCCAATTTCATGCATTGTCCCTGTCACTACAGCCGCGTGTTTCTGGTTCGATGAGCTAGAAAAGGCGATCACTAGTAATTCTCCTTCTTATGAGGAGATTATGGACAGAATCCGTGCTCTCAAATTGGCTAATTCTTTCACCCTAGACGCCACTTTGCAATTGGCTAGGTTAGCGGCGAAAAATTCTGGGTTTGCTATTGTGGCGCGCAGAGCGCTTTGGTTAAAATCTTGGTCAGCGGATGCGTCTTCCAAGAACAAATTGCTTAACATTCCTTTCAAGGGGAAAACTCTGTTTGGCCCTGACTTGAAAGAGATTATCTCTGATATCACTGGGGGCAAGGGCCACGCCCTTCCTCAGGATAGGTCTTTCAAGGCCAAAAATAAACCTAATTTTCGTCCCTTTCGTAGAAACGGACCAGCCCCAAGTGCTACGTCCTCTAAGCAAGAGGGTAATACTTCTCAAGCCAAGCCAGCCTGGAGACCAATGCAAGGCTGGAACAAGGGAAAGCAGGCCAAGAAACCTGCCACTGCTACCAAGACAGCATGAGATGTTGGCCCCCGATCCGGGACCGGATCTGGTGGGGGGCAGACTCTCTCTCTTCGCTCAGGCTTGGGCAAGAGATGTTCTGGATCCTTGGGCGCTAGAAATAGTCTCCCAAGGTTATCTTCTGGAATTCAAGGGGCTTCCCCCAAGGGGGAGGTTCCACAGGTCTCAATTGTCTTCAGACCACATAAAAAAACAGGCATTCTTACATTGTGTAGAAGACCTGTTAAAAATGGGAGTGATTCATCCTGTTCCATTAGGAGAACAAGGGATGGGGTTCTACTCCAATCTGTTCGTAGTTCCCAAAAAAGAGGGAACGTTCAGACCAATCTTAGATCTCAAGATCCTAAACAAGTTTCTCAAGGTTCCATCGTTCAAAATGGAAACCATTCGAACAATTCTTCCTTCCATCCAGGAAGGTCAATTCATGACCACGGTGGATTTAAAGGATGCGTATCTACATATTCCTATCCACAAGGAACATCATCGGTTCCTAAGGTTCGCATTCCTGGACAAGCATTACCAGTTCGTGGCACTTCCGTTCGGATTAGCCACTGCTCCAAGGATTTTCACAAAGGTACTAGGGTCCCTTCTAGCGGTGCTAAGACCAAGGGGCATTGCAGTAGTACCTTACTTGGACGACATTCTGATTCAAGCGTCGTCCCTTCCTCAAGCAAAGGCTCACACGGACATTGTCCTGGCCTTTCTCAGATCTCACGGATGGAAAGTGAACGTAGAAAAGAGTTCTCTATCTCCGTCAACAAGGGTTCCCTTCTTGGGAACAATAATAGACTCCTTAGAAATGAGGATTTTTCTGACAGAGGCCAGAAAAACAAAACTTCTAAACTCTTGTCAAATACTTCATTCCGTTCCTCTTCCTTCCATAGCGCAGTGCATGGAAGTAATAGGTTTGATGGTAGCGGCAATGGACATAGTTCCTTTTGCGCGCATTCATCTAAGACCATTACAACTGTGCATGCTCAGTCAGTGGAATGGGGACTATACAGACTTGTCTCCGACGATACAAGTAAATCAGAGGACCAGAGATTCACTCCGTTGGTGGCTGTCCCTGGACAACCTGTCACAGGGGATGAGCTTCCGCAGACCAGAGTGGGTCATTGTCACGACCGACGCCAGTCTGATGGGCTGGGGCGCGGTCTGGGGACCCCTGAAAGCTCAGGGTCTTTGGTCTCGGGAAGAATCTCTTCTACCGATAAACATTCTGGAACTGAGAGCGATACTCAATGCTCTCAAGGCTTGGCCTCAGCTAGCAAAGGCCAAGTTCATACGGTTTCAATCAGACAACATGACGACTGTTGCGTACATCAACCATCAGGGGGGAACAAGGAGTTCCCTGGCGATGGAAGAAGTGACCAAAATCATTCAATGGGCGGAGACTCACTCCTGCCACTTGTCTGCAATCCACATCCCAGGAGTGGAAAATTGGGAAGCGGATTTTCTGAGTCGTCAGACATTTCATCCGGGGGAGTGGGAACTCCATCCGGAAATCTTTGCCCAAATAACTCAATTATGGGGCATTCCAGACATGGATCTGATGGCCTCTCGTCAGAACTTCAAGGTTCCTTGCTACGGGTCCAGATCCAGTGATCCCAAGGCGACTCTAGTAGATGCACTAGTAGCACCTTGGACCTTCAAACTAGCTTATGTATTCCCGCCGTTTCCTCTCATCCCCAGGCTGGTAGCCAGGATCAATCAGGAGAGGGCATCGGTGATCTTGATAGCTCCTGCGTGGCCATGCAGGACTTGGTATGCAGACCTGGTGAATATGTCATCGGCTCCACCATGGAAGCTACCTTTGAGACGAGACCTTCTTGTTCAAGGTCCGTTCGAACATCCGAATCTGGTCTCACTCCAACTGACTGCTTGGAGATTGAACGCTTGATCTTATCAAAGCGAGGGTTCTCAGATTCTGTTATTGATACTCTTGTTCAGGCCAGAAAGCCTGTAACTAGAAAAATTTACCACAAAATATGGAAAAAATATATCTGTTGGTGTGAATCTAAAGGATTCCCTTGGGACAAGGTAAAAATTCCTAAGATTCTATCCTTTCTTCAAGAAGGATTGGAGAAAGGATTATCTGCAAGTTCCTTGAAGGGACAGATTTCTGCCTTGTCTGTGTTACTTCACAAAAAGCTGGCAGCTGTGCCAGATGTTCAAGCCTTTGTTCAGGCTCTGGTTAGAATCAAGCCTGTTTACAAACCTTTGACTCCTCCTTGGAGTCTCAATTTAGTTCTTTCAGTTCTTCAGTGGGTTCCGTTTGAACCCTTACATTCCGTTGATATTAAGTTATTATCTTGGAAAGTTTTGTTTTTGGTTGCAATTTCTTCTGCTAGAAGAGTTTCAGAATTATCTGCTCTGCAGTGTTCTCCTCCTTATCTGGTGTTCCATGCAGATAAGGTGGTTTTACGTACTAAACCTGGTTTTCTTCCGAAAGTTGTTTCTAACAAAAACATTAACCAGGAGATAGTCGTGCCTTCTTTGTGTCCGAATCCAGTTTCAAAGAAGGAACATTTGTTGCACAATTTGGATGTTGTTCGCGCTCTAAAATTCTATTTAGATGCTACAAAGGATTTTAGACAAACATCTTCCTTGTTTGTTGTTTATTCTGGTAAAAGGAGAGGTCAAAAAGCAACTTCTACCTCTCTCTCTTTTTGGATTAAAAGCATCATCAGATTGGCTTATGAGACTGCCGGACGGCAGCCTCCTGAAAGAATCACAGCTCATTCCACTAGGGCTGTGGCTTCCACATGGGCCTTCAAGAACGAGGCTTCTGTTGATCAGATATGTAAGGCAGCGACTTGGTCTTCACTGCACACTTTTACCAAATTTTACAAGTTTGATACTTTTGCTTCTTCTGAGGCTATTTTTGGGAGAAAGGTTTTGCAAGCCGTGGTGCCTTCCATTTAGGTGACCTGATTTGCTCCCTCCCTTCATCCGTGTCCTAAAGCTTTGGTATTGGTTCCCACAAGTAAGGATGACGCCGTGGACCGGACACACCTATGTTGGAGAAAACAGAATTTATGTTTACCTGATAAATTACTTTCTCCAACGGTGTGTCCGGTCCACGGCCCGCCCTGGTTTTTTAATCAGGTCTGATAATTTATTTTCTTTAACTACAGTCACCACGGTATCATATGGTTTCTCCTATGCAAATATTCCTCCTTTACGTCGGTCGAATGACTGGGGAAGGCGGAGCCTAGGAGGGATCATGTGACCAGCTTTGCTGGGCTCTTTGCCATTTCCTGTTGGGGAAGAGAATATCCCACAAGTAAGGATGACGCCGTGGACCGGACACACCGTTGGAGAAAGTAATTTATCAGGTAAACATAAATTCTGTTTTTTGAATAAATGTATTGGGGAAGCCAAATTTTTGAAGGGTAGTTTGTAGGAAGAACCAGTCTAGTCTATCAAACGCCTTTTCAGCGTCCGTTGATATACTGCAGGTGCGCTTGATTTTTTAATGTAATCCAACAAATTTAATACTTTGCATACATTATCCTTAGCTTCTCTCTGTGGAACGAAGCCGACCTGATCATAATGAATTCATTTTGGCAATATTGTACTAACTCTGTTTGCTATGATTTTGGCATATAACTTAAGATCTACGTTTAACAAGGAGATTGGCCTAAAATTTGCTGGAGTTTCTGTTTTTTTACCAGGTTTGGGGAGTACTGAAATATGGGCCTGTAACATAGTGTCGGGGAAAACTATGGATTCCGAAATTTGGTTAAACAAAGTGAGCAAATGTAGTACAAGTTGGGCCCTAAATACTTTATAATATCGGTTACTAAAGCCGTCTGGGCCCGGAGCTTTCTCCGGTTTCAACTCTTTTATGGCTTCTAGTATCTCCCTCTTAGAAATTGGGGCTTCTAACAATGATGCCTCGCTGTCAGTGAGCTTGGGAAGAGTTACAGTATCTAAATACTCCTCGCATTTTGACTGATGTGATGTGGGCGATCTGTTAGGGTATAAATTGTAGAGTCTATGATAGAAATTTTTAAGAGTCTCCAATGGACCTTGTGTCTTCTATTGAGGTATTGTGTGCTGTTTTGAGGGAGTGGATGTACGAACTGGCCTGCTGTTTTATTAATGCCCTAGCTAAGAGTTTTCCCGTTCTATTTCCCTCCCCATAATACTTTTGCTTTATATATAATTGATGTCTCTGTGATTCAATTTGTAAGTGTTTATTTAAATCTTCTCTTTTTTCCTGAAGGTTTTTAGCTAGAGCTCTATCTTCAGGGTGAAGTTTCAGGGCTAGGTCAGCTTCTGTTACCTCCTGGGCTAATTTAGTGTATTCTTTAAGAGATTGTTTACGTTTAACAGCTTTGAGTTTAATGAATTCACCTCTAATGTAGGCCTTATGGGCCTCCCAGACCATTGCGGGGCTGACTTCTAAAGTGCTATTAAGAGTGAAGTATGTGTCTAGGTGTTCAGCGAATGATTCCACCACTTTTGAATCTGTTAGAAGTGAGTTGTCTAGTCGCCATGAAAAAGGTCTGATGGGGGAAGATGGCCATGCTATTTTACATTCCACTAGTGAGTGGTCTGACCACGCCGTGTGCTTAATATTGACATTTTTTTTTCCCAAATATTTTTTTATTGAAGTCATAAACAAATACAATCAAAGGGTATGCCCCAAAACATTTACAGAAAAGTGCAAATACAATATTGTTAGATAAGTGTTACAAACAAAACCCTACAGTAAGGGCATAATGTATCCAAATAGCACACGCAATTTTATAAAATTTGGGCAATTTACAATGAGACTTCAGTTTTATAATAAAAGTAATAACAATAAAACAAAAATAGTCCTCCCTGGGCCATATAGAAGGCAAATTAGAGTGTCCACTCAGGTACAATTAGGGTCAGGGGGGAATTAGCTTTATAGTTTAAAGGGGGGGGGGAAATGCAGCGGGCGAGAGCCGCTCGAAATATAATAGGGGGGGTGGAGGGCGGAGCCAGTCGGGATGTCTATCTTATATTAACTATTATCGGGGCACTAAGTGAGCATTAGTTTTAATTGCCAAGTAAACTCTTAAAAATATCTAGATAAAGTATAAGGTAGCTATAAATATCGACATAAGAGCATAATGAGGTTAATCTCAAGGCCTTAACTGTATATCTCTTATATGTCAAAGACAGAACTATCCTCCACCTCCTAAAGTCAGATTTAACAGGTATGACTATAAGTTAACACTACTGATATGGAGATTTACCTGTAAGTACCGATAGAATAATGTCCTGAGAGAGCTATGTAACCCCAACAAAGACATAAAATATATAATAGTGATTAAGGTAGAGTGTAGTAATTGTTGCTCTCATTGCTCTAAGGTGCTGTAATACAGAATACAGAACAGAATATCATAAGAGAAACAATAAGGAGAAATAGATGCCTGAGACCAAGTTGTTAATGTGGGCTAGGGACCAACCTAGGTATAACATGTCAATCTATATCTAAACAAAAGTACATTTGCTAACATTAGAATATGTAAGTATTAGTGCCCTATAAAAAGCAGAGTTGTTAACATTTCAGTTCAGGTATCGTAATAAGGATATAGCAGGATAGGAGATTTAAAATATTGATGAGCCATGATATAGGACTATGAAACTATAAGTATATTAGGCGTCAAGGCCTCGTGTCACAGATAATTGAACTGTAAGATATTAACATGGGGTGTTAATCAAAATCCCCCACCTCCCTCAATGACTGGGGGAAATGCAGGTCCCATATGGTCTAAATAAAGTAGGACTCAGCCCCGAGTAACATTAATATATGTACCTTAGATATCACTCATGCCCCAATATGTCAACCTATAATATGCAGTGTCTAGAATGTAAAAATTAGGTTGGCTGTTGGAATGCATAATTAAAGGAATATAGTGGTGAGCTTTCATTAGTCTCATTATGACCTGGAGACAGTGCTTTATATACCAGAATGAATCTTAGCACATGGAATATGAGGACTTGAGTAGAATTAAACATATAATACAACGGCGTCATGACTAGCATTAGGAACATATAGAGAGTACTATACCAAAATTCACATAATTGAAGCCCTGCATGCAGAAGTGGAAACAAATACTTTTAGGAAACTTAGCAGGGTTGTCCATCAGATATTAGAATAAACTTTCAACTTTAAAAATCAGGTAATATTTATACCAAACAAAGCTGCGTTTTGAAGGAAAAACTATAGTTCCAGTGTCCTGATATTTCCCATTGCGCTATGAAGGCAAATACGGTGGTTATCAGAGAAATAATAACATGAAGAGTGTCCATGGTACTGTGATTAGACATATAAGGAAAGTTACTTTCAGACAATATCGTCGTCATTCATATGCTAACTAAAAGGTTAATGAGGCTAATGTGAAAGTCTGTATGAAGATATATTGTCCCAGAAATCATATACCTGTAAGTTCAACAAAGCGCATCTGATTAACACTTCGCTGAAATCAGGTTTTACACAGGACCTGAGTCGATTCAGCCTATTCCCTTGCTGATGCAGTCTACAAAAAGAGTGATGGCGAGTAGGAGCGCTGGACAATGTAGTAGGTTCTGACTACTATCGTAGCGGTTCATGGGGCATTCTATGTCTGTCTTAAGACCCATCCAGAGACAGGCGGCAGTGCGGTGATTGCTATCTGGGTATTGTGCACTCACCCCTGACAGCCAGAGTTCTGGTCTCTCCTGTGTACGCTCTGCATTCTTCAGAGTATAAGGAGCCTCAGTGAAAGGGGCTGCAGGCGTCTGGAGCTCCAAAGCCGGAGCAGCGTCTTGCTGTGTAGTGATGCGAGCTGGAGGTATTTGCTTGTGAGCTTGAAGACCATCTCGCTCCGGCATTTCCGCTGCAGATGTCTCTGCGCACTCAGCGCCATATTGTATGACCAACTTCAGGCTGTTAAAGTGCTTAGTCATGCGGCGTTCGAGTTTTAGTAAGAGGTCTCTTATATCATTGTAGGAATCCTCCATGGTGAGAGATCAGAGCAGAAAACCCTAAGTAGTTCAGAGTAGTTTGTAGCTGTAAAAGGTAAAACACACTTCAAAATGGAGGTTGTCACTGCGTGGGTTCACTCGGAAGAATACATTTTTCGCAAATCTCTAGAGTTAATGCGTTCCCAGCTCTAGCAGACCTTGAGGTAAGGTTCCAATGTCCTTATTATAAGAAAGAAGTTACTGTCAGGCTTTATATTTAAATGTAGATCTATATAGTTTTGTCCATAAGCCCGGAGCTGTTAGAAGACACGTCTGAGTCCCTCGGCAGTTGGCTCCGCCCAATATTGATATTTTTGATTAGTGATAAAGCAATGTGGTCCACCAAAATGTAATCCAACCTTGAGTAACTTTTTTGTGGATTTGAAAAAAAAATGTATAGTCCCTTGTCTGTGGGTGTTTGTATCTCCATGTATCATGAAGTGTCAGTTTCTTAATATCCTTCTATATGGAATGGAGCATTTTTTTATTTTTTGGGTGGCGGGGTTAGAACTATCTATGTCTGGTACCAGGGGAATATTAAAGTCTCCCGCAACGATCAAAGGGCCCCTAGCTAAATCTGCTATTCTGTTGGCAAAACGAGAGAAAAAAACGGTCTTGTCCAACATTAGGACAATATAAATTTATGATGGTTACTGGTTTGCCAAACATCAAGCCCATTATACCCAAATATCTACCTTCTTTGTCTTTGTCTATGAGTTGGAGCTTAAACGGCATTGACTTATGTATCAATATGCTGACACCATTAACCTTTTTATGTGTATTTGTGCTGTGGAAGTGTTGTGGATACTGAGAAGAAAAAAACTAGGAATTCCCCCAGTTCTGAAATGAGTCCTGTAATAGGAGTATTCCCCCCCCCCCCCCCACACACACACACACACAAAGATCCCGGATAGCCATATTTCTCTTATTAGGGATATTAAATTCTCTCACATTTTGGGTGAGAATTTGTATAGATTGTGTATTAGGATTTGTCATCATATTTGCTGTGTTCTAGTTTTAGATACTTGTGATAATATAGCTGTGGTTTACTTTTTAAGGGATGGCCACTAACATGATCTACTATTTTCGTGCTGGTATGGAACCAATGGCAGTGTAGTTGTAAGTAGGCAAAACAAAATACAAACAATGCAATCATAGCACAACTGGTGCAAACATGAAAAACAGAAAGCAGTATTCTTTTAAAGGGGGAACACAGACCCCTAATGGCATCATATTTTTATCTCAAGCTTTGTATGTGTGGTACACCTAGTATAATAAAACAGGCGGCACCAGCGGCTCTACCTCATTGTCTAGAATATGGGAACATATAAAAGGACATACAACAGATATTGCATATAGGAAGATTTCAACATAACAAACATCATTGTAAACATCATTGTAATATAAACATACAACCACCAACAGAGCAAAAGCCGGCATCAGTTAAGATTTTACCTTATACCCCTCTTCTCGTGCTTGTGTCTTCTCTGTCAACTAATAAGAGTCCTCATCCCTGATTCCATTTGTTGAGCTCAGCCCGCCGCAGCTCCCCCCATCTTAAAATTCCGGGGTGAGCTAGGGCAGGCGAGTCCCACATGGCAGGGGCACAGCCAAATCAGGCAATGTCCACTAATGTGTAATCAATTATTAATAACTGTCTCAGAGGCAGAGAGATCACTTTCCCAGTGTAGCTGTGTGTCCAGAACCCTGGGCCTCAGTGTTAACAGATTTTGCTGGGATCTTCTTCCACTCAACTCTCTGGGGAAGTGGTGGCGCAGATCTAGATTCCACCACTGTCGCTTCGTGGATCTCACCTTGCGGTGATGGTTGTGTGATCTCCAAGTCTTTACAGACCATTAATATGTCTTCTGTGGAGCTGCAGATTAGTCGTCTACCTTTCCATGGTATTTGTAGATTAAAAGGGTGGCCCCACCTATATGGGATGTTGCGCTGTCTCAACTTAGCGGTGAAGTGTTTAAATTCCCTTCTTTTCTGCAAAGCTCTGGGCGTCAAATCTTCATATAGTTGAATGGATTCAGATCTGAACTTGAGTGGGTATTTCTCTTGTAAGGTGTATCCAGTCCACAGATCATCCATTACTTGTGGGATATTCTCCTTCCCAACAGGAAGTTGCAAGAGGATCACCCACAGCAGAGCTGTCTATATAGCTCCTTCCCTAACCTCCACTTTCCAGTCATTCTCTTGCAACTCTCGACAAGCATGGAAGCAGTAAGAGAGATGTGGTGAAATGTAGTTGATTTTTTCTTCAATTCAAAAGTTTGTTATTTTTAAATGGTACCGGAGTTGTACTATTTTGGTCCCAGGCAGAAAATAGAAGAAGAATCTGCCTGTGGTCTCTAATGATCTTAGTAGGTTTTAACTAGTGATGTCCCGAACTGTTCGCCCGCGAACAGTTCAGAGCGAACATAGCTTGTTCGCGTTCGCGGCTGTGGGCGAACACATGAGATGTTCGATCCGCCCCCTATGTGTCATCATTGAGGAAACTTTGACCCTGTATGTCACAGCCTTCTGACACATTAGAGCCAATCAACATCAGACACTCCCTCACAGACCCTCCCATCTTCTTGGCAGCAGCCATTTTAGAGTCATAACTACCTTGCTTTGGTAGTGGGAGGACGTGTTGTTTTTGTGCTGCTGACATTATAGGGAAATACATAGCTAGGCTAGTGTATTTAGTGTCTACTACAGTCCAGAAGGACTCATCTCATCTCTGCTGCAAGGACAGCACCCCAAAAAGCCCTTTTTAGGGCTATAATTCGAGCCGTTTTTTTTTTATTTATTTTTTTCATTTTTTTATTAGCATTTGCCTGGCTTTCAGCCTGTGTGTAAGACTCACAGCATATGCTGTTGCTGTGATTACTGCCACCACTGATATCTGCCTAACAAAATTAGTTTAAATTTAACCAACAAAATGTTTTAATTATTTTGCTAGTGTAATTTATTTTCATTTTCTATCAGGCCTGTGTCACACAGCATATACTCTGGTTCATTGCTCTGTGCCAGCCACCAGTGGTCATATCCGCTTATAACATTATTTTAAATTTAAAAAAAAACTTTTAAATCATTTTGCTAATGTAATCTAATTAGATTTTCTATCAGGCCTGTGTCTGTCAGGCTCACACAGCATATACTTAATTTTTTTCAGTCTTTTGGTTAATTGCTCTGTGCCAGGCAGCCACCACTCATATCAGCTTCACCTTATTTTAAATTAAAAACTGTTAAATTTTTTTGTTAGTGTAATCTAATATCATTTTCTTTTTTTTTTTTAAACTTTTATTTTCAAACCAGCAAAAAAATCGTACAGACAATGTCCGTGTCTAAGACCAAAAACATAAGTCCAGACGTCAGTAATAAAACAAATACATTGACCCAGTCTTTATGTTGACAACTGACACAAAACTGGTGTTATATCATGTTCTGACAATCCTAATACTGGAATTTCTTATTTCCATTAACTTAAAAGAAAGAAAGAAACAAAGACAAACAGAGAAAAAAAAAAAAAAAAAAAAAAAGGACACCCCCCCTCCCCCCTGTTCATCCGAGCTGACTTTATCTTTGCTCTGCCCAATATGGCGGAAGAAAGCCTGTAACTATGGCGATATCAAAAAACACAGATTTGCGTAAGGGGTGAAAAATCTGTAATTGCGTTGTAAGTGGGCAAGATTTTATAAGGTTTAGCCATTTATTAAAAAAACTTCTAAATTGTTTTTCACTACTTGGTTCTAATTGATATTGCTCTATCGTAATTTGTTCATACATTTTTTGTGCAAACTCTACAATATTCGGTGCTTTAGCTGCCTTCCAATGTAGCAGTATTATATTCCTAGCCACCAGTATGGCCGTATTAATAAAATCTCTATCTTTCTTTCCTTCTTGAGAAATTGGATTAGATAGGAAAAAGATTGTTTTTGCGAGCAAAACCACTTTTTGATGCGTGAATTTGTTTACCCAGAAGTTAACTCTGTTCCAAAATCTGGCAATCTTTGGGCAGGACCAAAAACAGTGTAGGATATCTGCCTTCGGGAATTTGCAATGAAAACAATTACCTGAACACTTTTTATCCCATTTGGCTAGAATTACCGGAGAGATATAGGAAAAATTTAATATTTTGCTATGGGTCTCTTTCCACGTTATATTATTACTGCCTATTAGTTGAATACTTGTTTTAATATCATTCATTTCTGTTTCTTGCAGCACTCTCTGCCATTTGGAGAGAATTGACTCCAGGTGTTGTTGACCGTATTTTAACATGATCATCTTATACCAGCTGGATATTGAGTAATATCCATTCTTAAACATTCCAATACCAGATTCGATTATTCCTAAGTCTCGTGCAATGTGCGGGTATTGTGTCCCATGCAGAATATAATGTCTGATTTGGAGATACGCGTAAAAGTGATGTTTTGGGAGATCAAATTCCCTTCTGATTCTTTCAAAGGTTTTCACAATGCCCGTGCTTGGTTCTAGTAGCTGAGCAACATACTTCAGACCCCGCAGAAGCCAACCCTGAAATATACCGGGAGAAAGTCCCGGTACAAATCCAGGGTTACCTGTTATGGGGAGATAGTTAGAAAAGGTATAACTTAACCCAAGTTCCCCACAAAATTTTTGCCAAGCTATAATTATATTGTAAGTCACCCTCAAATTACCAATACTGGATGGTAGAGTGTTCATCGGCGTGTGAAGAATTGCTTTTAACGAAAAAGGTTTAATCATTCCCTCCTCTAAATCAAAGAGGGTGAAATGATTGGCTTCGGTTATCCAGTCTACTGCAATCTTAACCAAGGTAGCCCAATTGGATACCTTGATATTTGGGAGTCCAAACCCTCCTGAATCCTTGTTTTGTTGCAAGAATCGTATAGATAGACGTGGCCTCCCTTTCCCCCATAGCAGACCTGTACACAATTTATTAAAGAGTTGTACGTCTGAGTTTTTGATTATTATTGGTAGATTTTGCATTATATACAAAAGACGTGGAAACATGAATGTTTTTAATAAAGTAATTTTAGCAGACAAAG
>NW_026512614.1:0-32890 GCF_027579735.1 Bombina bombina | reverse complement strand
ATAAGCAAGCGTATGGATGCGTTCATGTGTATTGGGCATTTGCAACAAGCACAATGGAGTTTAGATTGACGGGTCATAAATGTTGGAGCTAATTCTCTGAGATGGTCATGTTCATCTTGTCCTTGGAAGAAAATTGCCTAGTAACAACAGTGCAGCTTTTTTGGACAAGTATCATGTGTTTTTTCTGGGTAGATGTGGGAACGACATCATTTCACATTTTCACGTCATTATGCGTACACTCTGCAAATTGTTGCAATGTTTTAGAGAGTAACTTAACAGTTTGATTGAGATTGTTATTTTGGAGCTATGCTAACAAGACACATTGCCCAGAAAGACATAAATCTTAAAAACAATTCTCTGCTCTATCCCTAGGTATCCGCGTGCACACTTGCCGTAATGAGTCACTGAAATAAGGCATTAGGGTTTTTGCAACAGTGACATACAGTCTGTGTAGCAAGCTAGGGTCAAACAGCTACTCTGGCCATCAACAATAACTAATTGTTGGCATAATTCTTGGTTCACTAGCTCATCTTCCGGATTCATCGACAAGTGTGTGTATGGATCATATTACCACATTTCATTAGGGGAACAATAGGTCAAGCTGTATGCTTTACTCTTGGTCTGCAAGCAAAGCTCCAGTGGCGCAATCGGTTAGCGCGCGGTACTTATACGACAGTAACTGCTGAGCAATGCCGAGGTTGTGAGTTCGAGCCTCACCTGGAGCAGCTCTTTTCCTTACAGTTGCGTGGCTTTATATTGCCTGCATTCGTGTATTTATAATGCAGTCCTAATTCACTGAATTACGTCACTCCTAATATCTACGTATATCTACAAATAAAAACATGTCACATAGGCAAGCCCCAGTGGCCTAATGGATAAGGCACCGGCCTCTTAAGCCAGGGATTGTGGGTTCAATTCCAATCTGGGGTGAGTCTCACTGCCATTTTAGACACATAAATTTAAGCTGCCATATGAGCAACTGAATGATAAGCAAGCGTATGGATGCGTTCATGTGTATTGGGCATTTGCAACAAGCACAATGGAGTTTAGATTGACAATTCTCTGCTCTATCCCTAGGTATCCGCGTGCACACTTGCCGTAATGAGTCACTGAAATAAGGCATTAGGGTTTTTGCAACAGTGACATACAGTCTGTGTAGCAAGCTAGGGTCAAACAGCTACTCTGGCCATCAACAATAACTAATTGTTGGCAGTTTGTCCAATTTTACTCTTATGTTACAATTCTTGGTTCACTAGCTCATCTTCCGGATTCATCGACAAGTGTGTGTATGGATCATATTACCACATTTCATTAGGGGAACAATAGGTCAAGCTGTATGCTTTACTCTTGGTCTGCAAGCAAAGCTCCAGTGGCGCAATCGGTTAGCGCGCGGTACTTATACGACAGTAACTGGTGAGCAATGCCGAGGTTGTGAGTTCGAGCCTCACCTGGAGCAGCTCTTTTCCTTACAGTTGCATGGCTTTATATTTCCTGTATTCGTGGATTTATAATGCAGTCCTTATTCACTGAATTACGTCACTCCTAATATCTACGTATATCTACAAATAAAAACATGTCACACAGGCAAGCCCCAGTGGCCTAATGGATAAGGCACTGGCCTCCTAAGCCAGGGATTGTGGGTTCGAGCCTCACCTGGAGCAGCTCTTTTCCTTACAGTTGCATGGCTTTATATTTCCTGTATTCGTGGATTTATAATGCAGTCCTTATTCACTGAATTACGTCACTCCTAATATCTACGTATATCTACAAATAAAAACATGTCACACAGGCAAGCCCCAGTGGCCTAATGGATAAGGCACTGGCCTCCTAAGCCAGGGATTGTGGGTTTGAATTACGTCACTCCTAATATCTACGTATATCTACAAATAAAAACATGTCAAACAGGTCAAACAGGTCAAACAGGTCAAACAGGCAAGCCCCAGTGGCCTAATGGATAAGGCACTGGCCTCCTAAGCCAGGGATTGTGGGTTCGAGTCCCATCTGGGGTGAATCTCACTGCCATTTTAGACACATAAATTTAAGCTGCCATATGAGCAACTGTATGATAAGCAAGCGTATGGATGCGTTCATGTGTATTGGGCATTTGCAACAAGCACAATGGAGTTTAGATTGACAGGTCATAAATGTTGGAGCTAATGCTCCGAGATGGTCGTGTTCATCTTGTCCTTGGAAGAAAATTGCCTAGTAACAACAGTGCATCTTTTTTGGACAAGTATCATGTGTTTTTCCTGGGTAGATGTGGGAACGACATCATTTCACATTTTCACGTCATTATGCGTACACTCTGCAAATTGTTGCAAAGTTTTAGAGAGTAACTTAGCAGTTTGATTGAGATTGTTATTTTGGAGCTATGCTAACAAGACACATTGCCCAGAAAGACATAAATCTTAAAAAAAATTATCTGCTCTATCCCTAGGTATCCGCGTGCACACTTGCCGTAATGAGTCACTGAAATAAGGCATTAGGGTTTTTGCAACAGTGACATACAGTCTGTGTAGCAAGCTAGGGTCAAACAGCTCCTCTGGCCATCAACAATAACTAATTGTTGGCAGTTTGTCCAATTTTACTCTTATGTTACAATTCTCGGTTCACTAGCTCATCTTCCAGATTCATCGACAAGTGTGTGTATGGATCATATTACCACATTTCATTAGGGGAACAATAGGTCAAGCTGTATGCTTTACTCTTGGTCTGCAAGCAAAGCTCCAGTGGCGCAATCGGTTAGCGCGCGGTACTTATACGACAGTAACTGGTGAGCAATGCTGAGGTTGTGAGTTCAAGCCTCACCTGGAGCAGCTCTTTTCCTTACAGTTGCGTGGCTTTATATTGCCTGTATTCGTGCATTTATAATGCAGTCCTTATTCACTGAATTACGTCACTCCTAATATCTACGTATATCTACAAATAAAAACATGTCAAACATGTCAAACAGGTCAAACAGGTCAAACAGGTCAAACAGGCAAGCCCCAGTGGCCTAATGGATAAGGCACTGGCCTCCTAAGCCAGGGATTGTGGGTTCGAGTCCCATCTGGGGTGAATCTCACTGCCATTTTAGACACATAAATTTAAGCTGCCATATGAGCAACTGTATGATAAGCAAGCGTATGGATGCGTTCATGTGTATTGGGCATTTGCAACAAGCACAATGGAGTTTAGATTGACAGGTCATAAATGTTGGAGCTAATGCTCCGAGATGGTCGTGTTCATCTTGTCCTTGGAAGAAAATTGCCTAGTAACAACAGTGCATCTTTTTTGGACAAGTATCATGTGTTTTTCCTGGGTAGATGTGGGAACGACATCATTTCACATTTTCACGTCATTATGCGTACACTCTGCAAATTGTTGCAAAGTTTTAGAGAGTAACTTAGCAGTTTGATTGAGATTGTTATTTTGGAGCTATGCTAACAAGACACATTGCCCAGAAAGACATAAATCTTAAAAAAAATTCTCTGCTCTATCCCTAGGTATCCGCGTGCACACTTGCCGTAATGAGTCACTGAAATAAGGCATTAGGGTTTTTGCAACAGTGACATACAGTCTGTGTAGCAAGCTAGGGTCAAACAGCTCCTCTGGCCATCAACAATAACTAATTGTTGGCAGTTTGTCCAATTTTACTCTTATGTTACAATTCTCGGTTCACTAGCTCATCTTCCGGATTCATCGACAAGTGTGTGTATGGATCATATTACCACATTTCATTAGGGGAACAATAGGTCAAGCTGTATGCTTTACTCTTGGTCTGCAAGCAAAGCTCCAGTGGCGCAATCGGTTAGCGCCCGGTACTTATACGACAGTAACTGGTGAGCAATGCCGAGGTTGTGAGTTCGAGCCTCACCTGGAGCAGCTCTTTTCCTTACAGTTGCGTGGCTTTATATTGCCTGCATTCGTGGATTTATAATGCGGTCCTAATTCACTGAATTACGTCACTCCTAATATCTACGTATATCTACAAATAAAAACATGTCACATAGGCAAACCCCAGTGGCGTAATGGATAAGGCACCGGCCTCCTAAGCCAGGGATTGTGGGTTCGATTCCAATCTGGGGTGAGTCTCACTGCCATTTTAGACACATAAATTTAAGCTGCCATATGAGCAACTGAATGATAAGCAAGCGTATGGATGCGTTCATGTGTATTGGGCATTTGCAACAAGCACAATGGAGTTTAGATTGACAGGTCATAAATGTTGGAGCTAATTCTCCGAGATGGTCATGTTCATCTTGTCCTTGGAAGAAAATTGCCTAGTAACAACAGTGCAGCTTTTTTGGACAAGTATCATGTGTTTTTTCTGGGTAGATGTGGGAACGACATCATTTCACATTTTCACGTCATTATGCGTACACTCTGCAAATTGTTGCAATGTTTTAGAGAGTAACTTAACAGTTTGATTGAGATTGTTATTTTGGAGCTATGCTAACAAGACACATTGCCCAGAAAGACATAAATCTTAAAAACAATTCTCTGCTCTATCCCTAGGTATCCGCGTGCACACTTGCCGTAATGAGTCACTGAAATAAGGCATTAGGGTTTTTGCAACAGTGACATACAGTCTGTGTAGCAAGCTAGGGTCAAACAGCTACTCTGGCCATCAACAATAACTAATTGTTGGCAGTTTGTCCAATTTTACTCTTATGTTACAATGCTTGGTTCACTAGCTCATCTTCCGGATTCATCGACAAGTGTGTGTATGGATCATATTACCACATTTCATTAGGGGAACAATAGGTCAAGCTGTATGCTTTACTCTTGGTCTGCAAGCAAAGCTCCAGTGGCGCAATCGGTTAGCGCGCGGTACTTATACGACAGTAACTGGTGAGCAATGCCGAGGTTGTGAGTTCGAGCCTCACCTGGAGCAGCTCTTTTCCTTACAGTTGCATGGCTTTATATTTCCTGTATTCGTGGATTTATAATGCAGTCCTTATTCACTGAATTACGTCACTCCTAATATCTACGTATATCTACAAATAAAAACATGTCACACAGGCAAGCCCCAGTGGCCTAATGGATAAGGCACTGGCCTCCTAAGCCAGGGATTGTGGGTTCGAGCCTCACCTGGAGCAGCTCTTTTCCTTACAGTTGCATGGCTTTATATTTCCTGTATTCGTGGATTTATAATGCAGTCCTTATTCACTGAATTACGTCACTCCTAATATCTACGTATATCTACAAATAAAAACATGTCACACAGGCAAGCCCCAGTGGCCTAATGGATAAGGCACTGGCCTCCTAAGCCAGGGATTGTGGGTTTGAATTACGTCACTCCTAATATCTACGTATATCTACAAATAAAAACATGTCAAACATGTCAAACAGGTCAAACAGGTCAAACAGGCAAGCCCCAGTGGCCTAATGGATAAGGCACTGGCCTCCTAAGCCAGGGATTGTGGGTTCGAGTCCCATCTGGGGTGAATCTCACTGCCATTTTAGACACATAAATTTAAGCTGCCATATGAGCAACTGAATGATAAGCAAGCGTATGGATGCGTTCATGTGTATTGGGCATTTGCAACAAGCACAATGGAGTTTAGATTGACAGGTCATAAATGTTGGAGCTAATGCTCCGAGATGGTCGTGTTCATCTTGTCCTTGGAAGAAAATTGCCTAGTAACAACAGTGCATCTTTTTTGGACAAGTATCATGTGTTTTTCCTGGGTAGATGTGGGAACGACATCATTTCACATTTTCACGTCATTATGCGTACACTCTGCAAATTGTTGCAAAGTTTTAGAGAGTAACTTAGCAGTTTGATTGAGATTGTTATTTTGGAGCTATGCTAACAAGACACATTGCCCAGAAAGACATAAATCTTAAAAAAAATTATCTGCTCTATCCCTAGGTATCCGCGTGCACACTTGCCGTAATGAGTCACTGAAATAAGGCATTAGGGTTTTTGCAACAGTGACATACAGTCTGTGTAGCAAGCTAGGGTCAAACAGCTCCTCTGGCCATCAACAATAACTAATTGTTGGCAGTTTGTCCAATTTTACTCTTATGTTACAATTCTCGGTTCACTAGCTCATCTTCCGGATTCATCGACAAGTGTGTGTATGGATCATATTACCACATTTCATTAGGGGAACAATAGGTCAAGCTGTATGCTTTACTCTTGGTCTGCAAGCAAAGCTCCAGTGGCGCAATCGGTTAGCGCCCGGTACTTATACGACAGTAACTGGTGAGCAATGCCGAGGTTGTGAGTTCGAGCCTCACCTGGAGCAGCTCTTTTCCTTACAGTTGCGTGGCTTTATATTGCCTGCATTCGTGGATTTATAATGCGGTCCTAATTCACTGAATTACGTCACTCCTAATATCTACGTATATCTACAAATAAAAACATGTCACATAGGCAAACCCCAGTGGCCTAATGGATAAGGCACCAGCCTCCTAAGCCAGGGATTGTGGGTTCGATTCCAATCTGGGGTGAGTCTCACTGCCATTTTAGACACATAAATTTAAGCTGCCATATGAGCAACTGAATGATAAGCAAGCGTATGGATGCGTTCATGTGTATTGGGCATTTGCAACAAGCACAATGGAGTTTAGATTGACAGGTCATAAATGTTGGAGCTAATTCTCCGAGATGGTCATGTTCATCTTGTCCTTGGAAGAAAATTGCCTAGTAACAACAGTGCAGCTTTTTTGGACAAGTATCATGTGTTTTTTCTGGGTAGATGTGGGAACGACATCATTTCACATTTTCACGTCATTATGCGTACACTCTGCAAATTGTTGCAATGTTTTAGAGAGTAACTTAACAGTTTGATTGAGATTGTTATTTTGGAGCTATGCTAACAAGACACATTGCCCAGAAAGACATAAATCTTAAAAACAATTCTCTGCTCTATCCCTAGGTATCCGCGTGCACACTTGCCGTAATGAGTCACTGAAATAAGGCATTAGGGTTTTTGCAACAGTGACATACAGTCTGTGTAGCAAGCTAGGGTCAAACAGCTACTCTGGCCATCAACAATAACTAATTGTTGGCAGTTTGTCCAATTTTACTCTTATGTTACAATGCCTGGTTCACTAGCTCATCTTCCGGATTCATCGACAAGTGTGTGTATGGATCATATTACCACATTTCATTAGGGGAACAATAGGTCAAGCTGTATGCTTTACTCTTGGTCTGCAAGCAAAGCTCCAGTGGCGCAATCGGTTAGCGCGCGGTAGTTATACGACAGTAACTGGTGAGCAATGCCGAGGTTGTGAGTTCGAGCCTCACCTGGGGCAGCTCTTTTCCTTACAGTTGCATGGCTTTATATTTCCTGTATTTGTGGATTTATAATGCAGTCCTTATTCACTGAATTACGTCACTCCTAATATCTACGTATATCTACAAATAAAAACATGTCACACAGGCAAACCCCAGTGGCCTAATGGATAAGGCACTGGCCTCCTAAGCCAGGGATTGTGGGTTCGAGCCTCACCTGGAGCAGCTCTTTTCCTTACAGTTGCATGGCTTTATTTTTCCTGTATTCGTGGATTTATAATGCAGTCCTTATTCACTGAATTACGTCACTCCTAATATCTACGTATATCTACAAATACAAACATGTCACACAGGCAAGCCCCAGTGGCCTAATGGATAAGGCACTGGCCTCCTAAGCCAGGGATTGTGGGTTTGAGTCCCATCTGGGGTGAGTCTCACTGCCATTTTAGACACATAAATTTAAGCTGCCATATGAGCAACTGAATGATAAGCAAGCGTATGGATGCGTTCATGTGTATTGGGCATTTGCAACAAGCACAATGGAGTTTAGATTTACAGGTCATAAATGTTGGAGCTAATGCTCCAAGATGGTCGTGTTCATCTTGTCCTTGGAAGAAAATTGCCTAGTAACAATAGTGCAGCTTTTTTGGACAAGTATCATGTGTTTTTCCTGGGATGATGTGGGAACGACATCATTTCACATTTTCACGTCATTATGCGTACACTCTGCAAATTGTTGCAATGTTTTAGAGAGTAACTTAGCAGTTTGATTGAGATTATTATTTTGGAGCTATGCTAACAAGACACATTGCCCAGAAAGACATAAATCTTAAAAAAAATTCTCTGCTCTATCCCTAGGTATCCGCGTGCACACTTGCCATAATGAGTCACTGAAATAAGGCATTAGGGTTTTTGCAACAGTGACATACAGTCTGTGTAGCAAGCTAGGGTCAAACAGCTCCTCTGGCCATCAACAATAACTAATTGTTGGCAGTTTGTCCAATTTTACTCTTATGTTACAATTCTCGGTTCACTAGCTCATCTTCCGGATTCATCGACAAGTGTGTGTATGGATCATATTACCACATTTCATTAGGGGAACAATAGGTCAAGCTGTATGCTTTACTCTTGGTCTGCAAGCAAAGCTCCAGTGGCGCAATCGGTTAGCGCGCGGTACTTATACGACAGTAACTGGTGAGCAATGCCGAGGTTGTGAGTTCGAGCCTCACCTGGAGCAGCTCTTTTCCTTACAGTTGCGTGGCTTTATATTGCCTGTATTCGTGCATTTATAATGCAGTCCTTATTCACTGAATTACGTCACTCCTAATATCTACGTATATCTACAAATAAAAACAGGTCAAACAGGTCAAACAGGTCAAACAGGCAAGCCCCAGTGGCCTAATGGATAAGGCACTGGCCTCCTAAGCCAGGTATTGTGGGTTCGAGTCCCATCTGGGGTGAATCTCACTGCCATTTTAGACACATAAATTTAAGCTGCCATATGAGCAACTGTATGATAAGCAAGCGTATGGATGCGTTCATGTGTATTGGGCATTTGCAACAAGCACAATGGAGTTTAGATTGACAGGTCATAAATGTTTGAGCTAATGCTCCGAGATGGTCGTGTTCATCTTGTCCTTGGAAGAAAATTGCCTAGTAACAACAGTGCATCTTTTTTGGACAAGTATCATGTGTTTTTCCTGGGTAGATGTGGGAACGACATCATTTCACATTTTCACGTCATTATGCGTACACTCTGCAAATTGTTGCAAAGTTTTAGAGAGTAACTTAGCAGTTTGATTGAGATTGTTATTTTGGAGCTATGCTAACAAGACACATTGCCCAGAAAGACATAAATCTTAAAAAAAATTATCTGCTCTATCCCTAGGTATCCGCGTGCACACTTGCCGTAATGAGTCACTGAAATAAGGCATTAGGGTTTTTGCAACAGTGACATACAGTCTGTGTAGCAAGCTAGGGTCAAACAGCTCCTCTGGCCATCAACAATAACTAATTGTTGGCAGTTTGTCCAATTTTACTCTTATGTTACAATTCTCGGTTCACTAGCTCATCTTCCGGATTCATCGACAAGTGTGTGTATGGATCATATTACCACATTTCATTAGGGGAACAATAGGTCAAGCTGTATGCTTTACTCTTGGTCTGCAAGCAAAGCTCCAGTGGCGCAATTGGTTAGCGCGCGGTACTTATACGACAGTAACTGCTGAGCAATGCCGAGGTTGTGAGTTCGAGCCTCACCTGGAGCAGCTCTTTTCCTTACAGTTGCGTGGCTTTATATTGCCTGCATTCGTGGATTTATAATGCAGTCCTAATTCACTGAATTACGTCACTCCTAATATCTACGTATCCCCACACAACGATACAAGATCACTTACTAGATTCAGAGCACTTGAGAAGTGCCACAAGCGCAGGCTGAACTATTCACAAGCTGTCCAGCGAGCTTATCCTTACGATCAACTCCGATCCAGTAGCCAAAGTGAAGATTACATGAAGCCCCACCGGTGCTTGGGGTTACAAAAGTGCCCAATGATGGTACAAGTGTCCTCCTCAGGGCAAAAGCACAGCTAATATTAATGTGTCAAAAGCTGTTAGCTAATACAAAGTTAAAAATAGCTTTTCAAAGTAAAGATAAAATCAAGCGTGATGACAGATAGGTTAAAATATAACATATAAGTTTATTAAAACCTAATACACTACGCGTTTCCCGGTCACAACAACCGTTTCATCAGGTGTATAGAACTAACAGTCATCACACTATTTAAAACAAATCTCGGCGTTCACCAGTTGACAATGCGCATGCTCATAAAAGCTGTTACCAATGAGATGATAAACTGAGCCGGCAAGCGTTATGATTGGACCAAAAGATGGGCGTGTGGTACCAGCCCCTGAAGCGTAAATCTCCTGTCACTCAAATGGCGACATTGAAGGCTCGCTCCGATTTCTATCTAGAAGCACGGCTGAGTGTTTTAAATACACACCGTGATACAAAATAAAATATAGACATATACATATATACACTACTGGAAAGTTAATTCGATATACCTAATGGGCAGTGGTCCCCAATATATCTCCATATAGGCCGGTATAATTTCCTATATAGAAACGATTCAATTTTTTAGGAGATCAATTTTCTCATCAAAATACATGTCATTCATGATTCATTGGGAGCTGAACTACTGGGTGATAGCTATTAGATGCCTTTAGGCAAAAAATTAATTATAATATATCTAATGGAAAATACTTGCCGAAAATTACAGCAAAGCACCTCCCAAGAAAACATTACTATTAGAGTAAAGATGCTAATATAGTATCAATATGAATATAAACGAATAAAATATAGATGCCAACTCAGGGATCATCTCATAAGTCACAACTCCATATGAGTAATGCACTAAAACTTATAATTACATAAAAAAACGCAATAAATATGTGGTAATAAAAATACAGTATCGCATATCTACATAACAAAACAATTCTCAAAAGGATAATACCAATTAAAAAAGTAACTAAATATAATCCATAGAAATTTCAATTAAAAGCTGCCATGTCAATGTTTTCATTTAGACCATGGGGTTTCAAAGTTTTTAGTTTCCATATCCAATAGGTCTCTCTTTGTCGTAAGTGTATGAACCTATTTCTACCCCATTTAGGCGCTACATGTTCTATAGGGAGAATATTAAATATATCGTTTTCTCCTGGATGGCATACGCCCTTGTGGCGAGGAACACTATGATTTACCAATTCATTCTTTACATTTCTCATGTGTTCACCCCATCTCCTTTTTGAAAAAGGAAGTAAAGTGCTTACCATCATATATAAAAGACACACCAGATTTAATTAGTAAATTATCGAGATTAAAAAACCTGGATGTTAAAAATTTAGTTTGGATGACATGTGATGTGTCAGCTCTCTATTCAAATATAGCACACGAGTTAGGCATTAACTCTATTGATAAATTTTTATCTAGAGATATTTATTTACCTGAACAGCAAAAAATCTTTCTATTAGATGCCATCTCTTTTGTGCTTAAGCACAATTATTTTGTATTTCAGGAGCAGTTTTTCCTACAAATAAAGGGCACGGCCATGGGGACCAGGTTCGCCCCCAGCTTTGCTAATTTGTTTATGGGGTCCTTTGAAGAGGAGTATATCTACAATTCCCCAGCGAGGGCGAACCTGGTCTTCTATGGCCGTTTTATTGATGATTTGCTCTTTATATGGGATGGAACAGTATTGAAGGCAGAGGAATTTGTTACATCCCTCAACTCCAATAATATGGGTTTAACATTTACATCCAATATTTCAAAAGAACAAATTGAATTTTTGGATCTCACATTATATTGGGATCCAAAAGGGTCTATCTTAACTAAGACATTTTTCAAAACTGTGGATACGAATAGTTATTTGAATTTTAAAAGTAATCACTACAAACCGTGGAAAGAAAATATTCCATTTAACCAATTTTGCAGAATACGCAGAAATTGTACTGAAATGTCTGTGTTTGATGAGCAATCAAAAATATTAAAAGAAAGGTTTCTTGCTAAAGAATATCCACCAAAACTTATAGAATTAGGCTATCAAAAAGCTAGGAATAAAATAAGAGCAGATTTGATCAATTCTGAGAAAAAGGATAAAGGGAAGGTGGAAGAGGAGAGTTTGCCTTATAATTCTAAAAATAGCAATCATCCTCGATTCATTACTAGGTATAATAATAACCATCATTTAATTAAGAAGATCTTACAAAAATACTGGTTCATTTTAAAAAATGATCCAGTCTTGAAACAAATTCTGGATGATACCCCTATATGCACTTTTAGAAGAGCTCAAACACTTAAAAATAAGTTGGCACCAAGTAAGATTCTAATGAAAAAACGCACAAACAGGCTGAAAACTAGTTCTAAATCTAACACCAATTCTTCTTTTTTGAACACCAAGATGGGTTTTTTTAAATGTGGGAAAAATAATTGTGGCCTTTGTAGCTATACGATGGGTAGTATTAATGAATTTAAGTCCTCAGTCACCAATGAAAAATTCATGGTTTCTTCACACTTCACGTGTGATTCAACATTTGTGGTGTATTTGTTACAATGCAAATGTGGGGTTCAGTATGTTGGGAGAACCTCAAGACCCATCAAAAAGAGATGGGGTGAACACATGAGAAATGTAAAGAATGAATTGGTAAATCATAGTGTTCCTCGCCACAAGGGCGTATGCCATCCAGGAGAAAACGATATATTTAATATTCTCCCTATAGAACATGTAGCGCCTAAATGGGGTAGAAATAGGTTCATACACTTACGACAAAGAGAGACCTATTGGATATGGAAACTAAAAACTTTGAAACCCCATGGTCTAAATGAAAACATTGACATGGCAGCTTTTAATTGAAATTTCTATGGATTATATTTAGTTACTTTTTTAATTGGTATTATCCTTTTGAGAATTGTTTTGTTATGTAGATATGCGATACTGTATTTTTATTACCACATATTTATTGCGTTTTTTTATGTAATTATAAGTTTTAGTGCATTACTCATATGGAGTTGTGACTTATGAGATGATCCCTGAGTTGGCATCTATATTTTATTCGTTTATATTCATATTGATACTATATTAGCATCTTTACTCTAATAGTAATGTTTTCTTGGGAGGTGCTTTGCTGTAATTTTCGGCAAGTATTTTCCATTAGATATATTATAATTAATTTTTTGCCTAAAGGCATCTAATAGCTATCACCCAGTAGTTCAGCTCCCAATGAATCATGAATGACATGTATTTTGATGAGAAAATTGATCTCCTAAAAAATTGAATCGTTTCTATATAGGAAATTATACCGGCCTATATGGAGATATATTGGGGACCACTGCCCATTAGGTATATCGAATTAACTTTCCAGTAGTGTATATATGTATATGTCTATATTTTATTTTGTATCACGGTGTGTATTTAAAACACTCAGCCGTGCTTCTAGATAGAAATCGGAGCGAGCCTTCAATGTCGCCATTTGAGTGACAGGAGATTTACGCTTCAGGGGCTGGTACCACACGCCCATCTTTTGGTCCAATCATAACGCTTGCCGGCTCAGTTTATCATCTCATTGGTAACAGCTTTTATGAGCATGCGCATTGTCAACTGGTGAACGCCGAGATTTGTTTTAAATAGTGTGATGACTGTTAGTTCTATACACCTGATGAAACGGTTGTTGTGACCGGGAAACGCGTAGTGTATTAGGTTTTAATAAACTTATATGTTATATTTTAACCTATCTGTCATCACGCTTGATTTTATCTTTACTTTGAAAAGCTATTTTTAACTTTGTATTAGCTAACAGCTTTTGACACATTAATATTAGCTGTGCTTTTGCCCTGAGGAGGACACTTGTACCATCATTGGGCACTTTTGTAACCCCAAGCACCGGTGGGGCTTCATGTAATCTTCACTTTGGCTACTGGATCGGAGTTGATCGTAAGGATAAGCTCGCTGGACAGCTTGTGAATAGTTCAGCCTGCGCTTGTGGCACTTCTCAAGTGCTCTGAATCTAGTAAGTGATCTTGTATCGTTGTGTGGGGGTCCTATTCATCAACGATTTCACACTATTGTGGCGCCTCCTTCTTTTTTCCTCTCTATCTGCAGATCGTCACTGGTGCCATCAGTTTTGGAAGGAGTATCTGCTGCCGCATACCCGCTATCGGAGGGAACACCCGGAGGAAATTATTTCCATTCCATGAACTTTGGATAAGAACTTTTTAATAACCCTATTTTGTTTTTAGGCACTTATTGTATGTACTGGTATTTTTATGTTATACCTGCACCTATATGTGTCTCCAACACTGTATGATACTATGGTGCGTCTGTAACATCTCTCGCATTGATAGTTTTATCATCTCAGCAACATAGTTGCTGGAGGTTGTTTTCGATATCTTTATTTATTTGATTTGGAAGACACAATAGCAACACTTTTTAGGCACAGTGTTTATATCTATATTCACAGTATTTTGAGATATATATATTTTTTTTTTTTTTTGTACACTCATATGTACATATATAAGTATCTATCACTTTAAGAATCCAGTTGTGAATACATATCACACATATTTTCAATCCTTGTCCTTTGTTGAAGAGGGCAGTCAAGCTTTTGGGATATATATCACATGATAACTTTTTGTATACATTATTCGTTTGCATATTTAGGCGCCTTCATTTTTTTATATATCACTTTTGTTTTCACTATTGGGCTTTGGTGAAGAGCGACTTTAATATTATTTATTTATTAATTATTAATATATTTTTTCGAAATTTTGTAAAATGCAAAGTAAGGAAATCCGCAATCAGAGTCGTTTGACTCTCAGCACATGTGACAATTTTATTGAGACATCTACATCCACAGATAATAGTAATCTATCAATGACACAACTATTTATTAAGTTAGAGGATGCACTTAAACAAGAGCACAGACACTGGTGGGATATTGACACTTTAAAAAAATACAAATTAAAGGGGCATATACCCAGAGGTCTTAGATTATCTAAATTATGCTCATTTACAAATAATGCTGAATTAACATCTAAATGGCAAAATTTATTATCTGAGTGTTCTTTCAAATTAATTGATCTATTGATTGAGCACAGAGAAATGTTGTTGAATAACACCGAATCCTTAATAGAAGAACTTCAAGCAGCTCTTCTTAAATATCAACAACACTCTGACTATGAAAATAAAAATAAAGAAATTTTAGAGAGAACAGATAAATATCAAAAGAAATTGATTAAGATTAAATCTAAGAAACTAGCCAGAGACGAAAAAGACTATTTAGAAGGATGTATCTATACAAATAAAAATCCTTCTGAGACTGCTATGGAAGAAGGTTTAGGTGTAGAGGAGAACCCCAATACAGAAAATTTTTCTAAAAAAGATGATTGGACTAGAGTAGAATACAGGAAACCTAAGGATAAAAAGAAAAATGTGAATTATAGAAATGGCGATTATGGGTATCATAATAATAATAATAATAAAAATAAAAATAATTTCAATGATAATAAGGATTTCAATAGGGGATATAATTCTCCCAGACATTATAACTCCACTTGGAATAGCAAACAGAGATTTTTTCCCAAAGAACAATATAAAGAGAGGAACAATTCTATAGAGTACAGGACAGAGGATAATGAGTGGTACAAAAGAGAACAAGACAGGGATTACGGTAATACGAGTCTTTCATATAATAATGGTAACACGAGTTATTATCATAACAAGGGTCACCATTTTAAACCATCTAGTTCAGCATACTATAATACAGAACCTGAACACAAAATAGAAAGACCACAGGGTTTTCATTTAGACAAGAAACAAGATCAGTACAGACAACATCAAAGACAAATACCTATCAGATTAAAACAAATGGAAACCAACTATGTAAAAGAAGGTTTCTATACTCCGCCACCAAGAAAAAGAACATATGCAAACGTGGCAGCAGAGGGAGAGCAAAATCTTCCAAAAAGGAGAAACTTAGAAGGATGAAAGATGGTATATTTAATCTTTCTAGCCATGTGTTGACAAACGAAGAGATTTGTGTCCTAAATAGAGGGCTATCTTTTTGTCCTTCAGATGAACACAACATATTTGAATTATTTGTTGATCTGAATAAATTTATCAGGAAGCTATCGTTACAACGATACTTCTGTGATAAAAAATTAAAACAAGATAAACGGATACCTATTATTACTAATGATATGTCTGAAAGACCCTCTACAGATATTATCTATTATGAACCAGAAGATTTATGTAATTCTCTGTTTGATGATTTTGTTCATTCTAATCTAATGTTGAAATCCAGTTTTAATCCTCCCATCACCAATCATAATATCCAACTCTTTCAAGAATTGGTTCTGGAAGAGTTTAGCTCTATGAATAATAGCAATAGAAATAGAAAGAAGGCCTCAAATTTGAACTTCTATGAAATTAGAGCCTTATCTAAGCTAGCTAAAGATCAGTCTATAGTGATCAGACAAGCCGACAAGGGAGGTGGGGTAGTATTGCAGGACTGGGGTGACTATCTAGGGGAAGCAAATCGGATCCTATGTAATCCTGAGTACTATAAGAGATTGACTTTTAACCCTACCAAGAAATATATGATTGGTTTGGTTAAACTTATAGATGATGGATACTATAAAGGGATCCTCACCAAAAAAGAAAAAGAATTTTTGAACCCGGGTACCCCTAGTCTTGCTTATTACTACCACCTCCCTAAGATTCATAAGTGTAAGGATAACCCTCCTGGTCGCCCGATTATATCGGGGATCGGGAACCTTACGTGTAATCTATCTGAATACATAGACTCCTTTTTGAAAAAGGAAGTAAAGTGCTTACCATCATATATAAAAGACACACCAGATTTAATTAGTAAATTATCGAGATTAAAAAACCTGGATGTTAAAAATTTAGTTTGGATGACATGTGATGTGTCAGCTCTCTATTCAAATATAGCACACGAGTTAGGCATTAACTCTATTGATAAATTTTTATCTAGAGATATTTATTTACCTGAACAGCAAAAAATCTTTCTATTAGATGCCATCTCTTTTGTGCTTAAGCACAATTATTTTGTATTTCAGGAGCAGTTTTTCCTACAAATAAAGGGCACGGCCATGGGGACCAGGTTCGCCCCCAGCTTTGCTAATTTGTTTATGGGGTCCTTTGAAGAGGAGTATATCTACAATTCCCCAGCGAGGGCGAACCTGGTCTTCTATGGCCGTTTTATTGATGATTTGCTCTTTATATGGGATGGAACAGTATTGAAGGCAGAGGAATTTGTTACATCCCTCAACTCCAATAATATGGGTTTAACATTTACATCCAATATTTCAAAAGAACAAATTGAATTTTTGGATCTCACATTATATTGGGATCCAAAAGGGTCTATCTTAACTAAGACATTTTTCAAAACTGTGGATACGAATAGTTATTTGAATTTTAAAAGTAATCACTACAAACCGTGGAAAGAAAATATTCCATTTAACCAATTTTGCAGAATACGCAGAAATTGTACTGAAATGTCTGTGTTTGATGAGCAATCAAAAATATTAAAAGAAAGGTTTCTTGCTAAAGAATATCCACCAAAACTTATAGAATTAGGCTATCAAAAAGCTAGGAATAAAATAAGAGCAGATTTGATCAATTCTGAGAAAAAGGATAAAGGGAAGGTGGAAGAGGAGAGTTTGCCTTATAATTCTAAAAATAGCAATCATCCTCGATTCATTACTAGGTATAATAATAACCATCATTTAATTAAGAAGATCTTACAAAAATACTGGTTCATTTTAAAAAATGATCCAGTCTTGAAACAAATTCTGGATGATACCCCTATATGCACTTTTAGAAGAGCTCAAACACTTAAAAATAAGTTGGCACCAAGTAAGATTCTAATGAAAAAACGCACAAACAGGCTGAAAACTAGTTCTAAATCTAACACCAATTCTTCTTTTTTGAACACCAAGATGGGTTTTTTTAAATGTGGGAAAAATAATTGTGGCCTTTGTAGCTATACGATGGGTAGTATTAATGAATTTAAGTCCTCAGTCACCAATGAAAAATTCATGGTTTCTTCACACTTCACGTGTGATTCAACATTTGTGGTGTATTTGTTACAATGCAAATGTGGGGTTCAGTATGTTGGGAGAACCTCAAGACCCATCAAAAAGAGATGGGGTGAACACATGAGAAATGTAAAGAATGAATTGGTAAATCATAGTGTTCCTCGCCACAAGGGCGTATGCCATCCAGGAGAAAACGATATATTTAATATTCTCCCTATAGAACATGTAGCGCCTAAATGGGGTAGAAATAGGTTCATACACTTACGACAAAGAGAGACCTATTGGATATGGAAACTAAAAACTTTGAAACCCCATGGTCTAAATGAAAACATTGACATGGCAGCTTTTAATTGAAATTTCTATGGATTATATTTAGTTACTTTTTTAATTGGTATTATCCTTTTGAGAATTGTTTTGTTATGTAGATATGCGATACTGTATTTTTATTACCACATATTTATTGCGTTTTTTTATGTAATTATAAGTTTTAGTGCATTACTCATATGGAGTTGTGACTTATGAGATGATCCCTGAGTTGGCATCTATATTTTATTCGTTTATATTCATATTGATACTATATTAGCATCTTTACTCTAATAGTAATGTTTTCTTGGGAGGTGCTTTGCTGTAATTTTCGGCAAGTATTTTCCATTAGATATATTATAATTAATTTTTTGCCTAAAGGCATCTAATAGCTATCACCCAGTAGTTCAGCTCCCAATGAATCATGAATGACATGTATTTTGATGAGAAAATTGATCTCCTAAAAAATTGAATCGTTTCTATATAGGAAATTATACCGGCCTATATGGAGATATATTGGGGACCACTGCCCATTAGGTATATCGAATTAACTTTCCAGTAGTGTATATATGTATATGTCTATATTTTATTTTGTATCACGGTGTGTATTTAAAACACTCAGCCGTGCTTCTAGATAGAAATCGGAGCGAGCCTTCAATGTCGCCATTTGAGTGACAGGAGATTTACGCTTCAGGGGCTGGTACCACACGCCCATCTTTTGGTCCAATCATAACGCTTGCCGGCTCAGTTTATCATCTCATTGGTAACAGCTTTTATGAGCATGCGCATTGTCAACTGGTGAACGCCGAGATTTGTTTTAAATAGTGTGATGACTGTTAGTTCTATACACCTGATGAAACGGTTGTTGTGACCGGGAAACGCGTAGTGTATTAGGTTTTAATAAACTTATATGTTATATTTTAACCTATCTGTCATCACGCTTGATTTTATCTTTACTTTGAAAAGCTATTTTTAACTTTGTATTAGCTAACAGCTTTTGACACATTAATATTAGCTGTGCTTTTGCCCTGAGGAGGACACTTGTACCATCATTGGGCACTTTTGTAACCCCAAGCACCGGTGGGGCTTCATGTAATCTTCACTTTGGCTACTGGATCGGAGTTGATCGTAAGGATAAGCTCGCTGGACAGCTTGTGAATAGTTCAGCCTGCGCTTGTGGCACTTCTCAAGTGCTCTGAATCTAGTAAGTGATCTTGTATCGTTGTGTGGGGGTCCTATTCATCAACGATTTCACACTATTGTGGCGCCTCCTTCTTTTTTCCTCTCTATCTGCAGATCGTCACTGGTGCCATCAGTTTTGGAAGGAGTATCTGCTGCCGCATACCCGCTATCGGAGGGAACACCCGGAGGAAATTATTTCCATTCCATGAACTTTGGATAAGAACTTTTTAATAACCCTATTTTGTTTTTAGGCACTTATTGTATGTACTGGTATTTTTATGTTATACCTGCACCTATATGTGTCTCCAACACTGTATGATACTATGGTGCGTCTGTAACATCTCTCGCATTGATAGTTTTATCATCTCAGCAACATAGTTGCTGGAGGTTGTTTTCGATATCTTTATTTATTTGATTTGGAAGACACAATAGCAACACTTTTTAGGCACAGTGTTTATATCTATATTCACAGTATTTTGAGATATATATATTTTTTTTTTTTTTTGTACACTCATATGTACATATATAAGTATCTATCACTTTAAGAATCCAGTTGTGAATACATATCACACATATTTTCAATCCTTGTCCTTTGTTGAAGAGGGCAGTCAAGCTTTTGGGATATATATCACATGATAACTTTTTGTATACATTATTCGTTTGCATATTTAGGCGCCTTCATTTTTTTATATATCACTTTTAATATCTACGTATATCTACAAATAAAAACATGTCACATAGGCAAGCCCCAGTGGCCTAATGGATAAGGCACTGGCCTCCTAAGCCAGGGATTGTGGGTTCAAGTCCCATCTGGGGTGAGTCTCACTGCCATTTTAGACACATAAATTTAAGCTGCCATATGAGCAACTGAATGATAAGCAAGCGTATGGATGCGTTCATGTGTATTGGGCATTTGCAACAAGCACAATGGAGTTTAGATTGACAGGTCATAAATGTTGGAGCTAATTCTCCGAGATGGTCGTGTTCATCTTGTCCTTGGAAGAAAATTGCCTAGTAACAACAGTGCAGCTTTTTTGGACAAGTATCATGTGTTTTTCCTGGGTAGATGTGGGAACGACATCATTTCACATTTACACGTCATTATGCGTACACTCTGCAAATTGTTGCAATGTTTTAGAGAGTAACTTAGCAGTTTGATTGAGATTGTTATTTTGGAGCTATGCTAACAAGACACATTGCCCAGAAAGACATAAATCTTAAAAAAAAATCCCTGCTCTATCCCTAGGTATCCGCGTGGACACTTGCCGTAATGAGTCACTGAAATGAGGCATTAGGGTTTTTGCAACAGTGACATACAGTCTGTGTAGCAAGCTAGGGTCAAACAGCTCCTCTGGCCATCAACAATAACTAATTGTTGGCAGTTTGTCCAATTTTACTCTTATGTTACAATTCTCGGTTCACTAGCTCATCTTCCGGATTCATCGACAAGTGTGTGTATGGATCATATTACCACATTTCATTAGGGTAACAATAGGTCAAGCTGTAGGCTTTACTCTTGGTCTGCAAGCAAAGCTCCAGTGGCGCAATCGGTTAGCGCGCGGTACTTATACGACAGTAACTGGTGAGCAATGCCGAGGTTGTGAGTTCAAGCCTCACCTGGAGCAGCTCTTTTCCTTACAGTTGCGTGGCTTTATATTGCCTGCATTCGTGGATTTATAATGCAGTCCTAATTCACTGAATTACGTCACTCCTAATATCTACGTATATCTACAAATAAAAACATGTCACATAGGCAAGCCCCAGTGGCCTAATGGATAAGGCACTGGCCTCCTAAGCCAGGGATTGTGGGTTCAATTCCAATCTGGGGTGAGTCTCACTGCCATTTTAGACACATAAATTTAAGCTGCCATATGAGCAACTGAATGATAAGCAAGCGTATGGATGCGTTCATGTGTATTGGGCATTTGCAACAAGCACAATGGAGTTTAGATTGACAGGTCATAAATGTTGGAGCTAATTCTCCGAGATTGTCGTGTTCATCTAGTCCTTGGAAGAAAATTGCCTAGTACCAACAGTGCAGGCTATTTTGGACAAGTATCATGTGTTTTTTCTGGGTAGATGTGGGAACGACATCATTTCACATTTACACGTCATTATGCGTACACTCTGCAAATTGTTGCAATGTTTTAGAGAGTAACTTAGCAGTTTGATTGAGATTGTTATTTTGGAGCTATGCTAACAAGACACATTGCCCAGAAAGACATAAATCTTAAAAAAAAATCTCTGCTCTATCCCTAGGTATCCGCGTGCACACTTGCCGTAATGAGTCACTGAAATGAGGCATTAGGGTTTTTGCAACAGTGACATACAGTCTGTGTAGCAAGCTAGGGTCAAACAGCTCCTCTGGCCATCAACAATAACTAATTGTTGGCAGTTTGTCCAATTTTACTCTTATGTTACAATTCTCGGTTCACTAGCTCATCTTCCGGATTCATCGACAAGTGTGTGTATGGATCATATTACCACATTTCATTAGGGGAACAATAGGTCAAGCTGTATGCTTTACTCTTGGTCTGCAAGCAAAGCTCCAGTGGCGCAATCGGTTAGCGCGCGGTACTTATACGACAGTAACTGGTGAGCAATGCCGAGGTTGTGAGTTCAAGCCTCACCTGGAGCAGCTCTTTTCCTTACAGTTGCGTGGCTTTATATTGCCTGCATTCGTGGATTTATAATGCAGTCCTAATTCACTGAATTACGTCACTCCTAATATCTACGTATATCTACAAATAAAAACATGTCACATAGGCAAGCCCCAGTGGCCTAATGGATAAGGCACTGGCCTCCTAAGCCAGGGATTGTGGGTTCAAGTCCCATCTGGGGTGAGTCTCACTGCCATTTTAGACACATAAATTTAAGCTGCCATATGAGCAACTGAATGATAAGCAAGCGTATGGATGCGTTCATGCGTATTGGGCATTTGCAACAAGCACAATGGAGTTTAGATTGACAGGTCATAAATGTTGGAGCTAATTCTCCGAGATGGTCGTGTTCATCTAGTCCTTGGAAGAAAATTGCCTAGTACCAACAGTGCGGCTATTTTGGACAAGTATCATGTGTTTTTCCTGGGTAGATGTGGGAACGACATCATTTCACATTTACACGTCATTATGCGTACACTCTGCAAATTGTTGCAATGTTTTAGAGAGTAACTTAGCAGTTTGATTGAGATTGTTATTTTGGAGCTATGCTAACAAGACACATTGCCCAGAAAGACATAAATCTTAAAAAAAATTCTCTGCTCTATCCCTAGGTATCCGCGTGCACACTTGCCGTAATGAGTCACTGAAATAAGGCATTAGGGTTTTTGCAACAGTGACATACAGTCTGTGTAGCAAGCTAGGGTCAAACAGCTCCTCTGGCCATCAACAATAACTAATTGTTGGCAGTTTGTCCAATTTTACTCTTATGTTACAATTCTCGGTTCACTAGCTCATCTTCCGGATTCATCGACAAGTGTGTGTATGGATCATATTACCACATTTCATTAGGGGAACAATAGGTCAAGCTGTATGCTTTACTCTTGGTCTGCAAGCAAAGCTCCAGTGGCGCAATCGGTTAGCGCGCGGTACTTATACGACAGTAACTGGTGAGCAATGCCGAGGTTGTGAGTTCAAGCCTCACCTGGAGCAGCTCTTTTCCTTACAGTTGCTTTGCTTTATATTGCCTGCATTCGTGGATTTATAATGCAGTCCTAATTCACTGAATTACGTCACTCCTAATATCTACGTATATCTACAAATAAAAACATGTCACATAGGCAAGCCCCAGTGGCCTAATGGATAAGGCACCGGCCTCCTAAGCCAGGGATTGTGGGTTCAAGTCCCATCTGGGGTGAGTCTCACTGCCATTTTAGACACATAAATTTAAGCTGCCATATGAGCAACTGAATGATAAGCAAGCGTATGGATGCGTTCATGTGTATTGGGCATTTGCAACAAGCACAATGGAGTTTAGATTGACAGGTCATAAATGTTGGAGCTAATTCTCCGAGATGGTCGTGTTCATCTTGTCCTTGGAAGAAAATTGCCTAGTAACAAC
The DNA here is from genome assembly GCF_027579735.1 of Bombina bombina. Lineage (NCBI taxonomy): Eukaryota > Metazoa > Chordata > Amphibia > Anura > Bombinatoridae > Bombina > Bombina bombina. The sequence continues at coordinate 9,506 of NW_026512614.1, read as the reverse complement.
AGTGCAGGCTTTTTTGGACAAGTATCATGTGTTTTTCCTGGGTAGATGTGGGAACGACATCATTTCACATTTACACGTCATTATGCGTACACTCTGCAAATTGTTGCAATGTTTTAGAGAGTAACTTAGCAGTTTGATTGAGATTGTTATTTTGGAGCTATGCTAACAAGACACATTGCCCAGAAAGACATAAATCTTAAAAAAAATTCTCTGCTCTATCCCTAGGTATCCGCGTGCACACTTGCCGTAATGAGTCACTGAAATGAGGCATTAGGGTTTTTGCAACAGTGACATACAGTCTGTGTAGCAAGCTAGGGTCAAACAGCTCCTCTGGCCATCAACAATAACTAATTGTTGGCAGTTTGTCCAATTTTACTCTTATGTTACAATTCTTGGTTCACTAGCTCATCTTCCGGATTCATCGACAAGTGTGTGTATGGATCATATTACCACATTTCATTAGGGGAACAATAGGTCAAGCTGTATGCTTTACTCTTGGTCTGCAAGCAAAGCTCCAGTGGCGCAATCGGTTAGCGCGCGGTACTTATACGACAGTAACTGGTGAGCAATGCCGAGGTTGTGAGTTCGAGCCTCACCTGGAGCAGCTCTTTTCCTTACAGTTGCTTTGCTTTATATTGCCTGCATTCGTGGATTTATAATGCAGTCCTAATTCACTGAATTACGTCACTCCTAATATCTACGTATATCTACAAATAAAAACATGTCACATAGGCAAGCCCCAGTGGCCTAATGGATAAGGCACTGGCCTCCTAAGCCAGGGATTGTGGGTTCAAGTCCCATCTGGGGTGAGTCTCACTGCCATTTTAGACACATAAATTTAAGCTGCCATATGAGCAACTGAATGATAAGCAAGCGTATGGATGCGTTCATGTGTATTGGGCATTTGCAACAAGCACAATGGAGTTTAGATTGACAGGTCATAAATGTTGGAGCTAATTCTCCGAGATGGTCGTGTTCATCTAGTCCTTGGAAGAAAATTGCCTAGTACCAACAGTGCGGCTATTTTGGACAAGTATCATGTGTTTTTCCTGGGTAGATGTGGGAACGACATCATTTCACATTTACACGTCATTATGCGTACACTCTGCAAATTGTTGCAATGTTTTAGAGAGTAACTTAGCAGTTTGATTGAGATTGTTATTTTGGAGCTATGCTAACAAGACACATTGCCCAGAAAGACATAAATCTTAAAAAAAATCCCTGCTCTATCCCTAGGTATCCGCGTGGACACTTGCCGTAATGAGTCACTGAAATGAGGCATTAGGGTTTTTGCAACAGTGACATACAGTCTGTGTAGCAAGCTAGGGTCAAACAGCTCCTCTGGCCATCAACAATAACTAATTGTTGGCAGTTTGTCCAATTTTACTCTTATGTTACAATTCTCGGTTCACTAGCTCATCTTCCGGATTCATCGACAAGTGTGTGTATGGATCATATTACCACATTTCATTAGGGGAACAATAGGTCAAGCTGTATGCTTTACTCTTGGTCTGCAAGCAAAGCTCCAGTGGCGCAATCGGTTAGCGCACGGTACTTATATGACAGTAACTGGTGAGCAATGCCGAGGTTGTGAGTTCAAGCCTCACCTGGAGCAGCTCTTTTCCTTACAGTTGCTTTGCTTTATATTGCCTGCATTCGTGGATTTATAATGCAGTCCTAATTCACTGAATTACGTCACTCCTAATATCTACGTATATCTACAAATAAAAACATGTCACATAGGCAAGCCCCAGTGGCCTAATGGATAAGGCACTGGCCTCCTAAGCCAGGGATTGTGGGTTCAAGTCCCATCTGGGGTGAGTCTCACTGCCATTTTAGACACATAAATTTAAGCTGCCATATGAGCAACTGAATGATAAGCAAGCGTATGGATGCGTTCATGTGTATTGGGCATTTGCAACAAGCACAATGGAGTTTAGATTGACAGGTCATAAATGTTGGAGCTAATTCTCCGAGATGGTCGTGTTCATCTTGTCCTTGGAAGAAAATTGCCTAGTACCAACAGTGCGGCTATTTTGGACAAGTATCATGTGTTTTTCCTGGGTAGATGTGGGAACGACATCATTTCACATTTTCACGTCATTATGCGTACACTCTGCAAATTGTTGCAATGTTTTAGAGAGTAACTTAGCAGTTTGATTGAGATTGTTATTTTGGAGCTATGCTAACAAGACACATTGCCCAGAAAGACATAAATCTTAAAAAAAAATCCCTGCTCTATCCCTAGGTATCCGCGTGCACACTTGCCGTAATGAGTCACTGAAATGAGGCATTAGGGTTTTTGCAACAGTGACATACAGTCTGTGTAGCAAGCTAGGGTCAAACAGCTCCTCTGGCCATCAACAATAACTAATTGTTGGCAGTTTGTCCAATTTTACTCTTATGTTACAATTCTCGGTTCACTAGCTCATCTTCCAGATTCATCGACAAGTGTGTGTATGGATCATATTACCACATTTCATTAGGGGAACAATAGGTCAAGCTGTATGCTTTACTCTTGGTCTGCAAGCAAAGCTCCAGTGGCGCAATCGGTTAGCGCGCGGTACTTATATGACAGTAACTGGTGAGCAATGCCGAGGTTGTGAGTTCAAGCCTCACCTGGAGCAGCTCTTTTCCTTACAGTTGCTTTGCTTTATATTGCCTGCATTCGTGGATTTATAATGCAGTCCTAATTCACTGAATTACGTCACTCCTAATATCTACGTATATCTACAAATAAAAACATGTCACATAGGCAAGCCCCAGTGGCCTAATGGATAAGGCACCGGCCTCCTAAGCCAGGGATTGTGGGTTCAATTCCAATCTGGGGTGAGTCTCACTGCCATTTTAGACACATAAATTTAAGCTGCCATATGAGCAACTGAATGATAAGCAAGCGTATGGATGCGTTCATGTGTATTGGGCATTTGCAACAAGCACAATGGAGTTTAGATTGACAGGTCATAAATGTTGGAGCTAATTCTCCGAGATGGTCGTGTTCATCTTGTCCTTGGAAGAAAATTGCCTAGTACCAACAGTGCAGGCTATTTTGGACAAGTATCATGTGTTTTTCCTGGGTAGATGTGGGAACGACATCATTTCACATTTACACGTCATTATGCGTACACTCTGCAAATTGTTGCAATGTTTTAGAGAGTAACTTAGCAGTTTGATTGAGATTGTTATTTTGGAGCTATGCTAACAAGACACATTGCCCAGAAAGACATAAATCTTAAAAAAAATTCTCTGCTCTATCCCTAGGTATCCGCGTGGCACACTTGCCGTAATGAGTCACTGAAATAAGGCATTAGGGTTTTTGCAACAGTGACATACAGTCTGTGTAGCAAGCTAGGGTCAAACAGCTCCTCTGGCCATCAACAATAACTAATTGTTGGCAGTTTGTCCAATTTTACTCTTATGTTACAATTCTTGGTTCACTAGCTCATCTTCCGGATTCATCGACAAGTGTGTGTATGGATCATATTACCACATTTCATTAGGGGAACAATAGGTCAAGCTGTATGCTTTACTCTTGGTCTGCAAGCAAAGCTCCAGTGGCGCAATCGGTTAGCGCGCGGTACTTATATGACAGTAACTGGTGAGCAATGCCGAGGTTGTGAGTTCAAGCCTCACCTGGAGCAGCTCTTTTCCTTACAGTTGCTTTGCTTTATATTGCCTGCATTCGTGGATTTATAATGCAGTCCTAATTCACTGAATTACGTCACTCCTAATATCTACGTATATCTACAAATAAAAACATGTCACATAGGCAAGCCCCAGTGGCCTAATGGATAAGGCACTGGCCTCCTAAGCCAGGGATTGTGGGTTCGAGTCCCATCTGGGGTGAGTCTCACTGCCATTTTAGACACATAAATTTAAGCTGCCATATGAGCAACTGAATGATAAGCAAGCGTATGGATGCGTTCATGTGTATTGGGCATTTGCAACAAGCACAATGGAGTTTAGATTGACAGGTCATAAATGTTGGAGCTAATTCTCCGAGATGGTCGTGTTCATCTAGTCCTTGGAAGAAAATTGCCTAGTACCAACAGTGCGGCTATTTTGGACAAGTATCATGTGTTTTTCCTGGGTAGATGTGGGAACGACATCATTTCACATTTTCACGTCATTATGCGTACACTCTGCAAATTGTTGCAATGTTTTAGAGAGTAACTTAGCAGTTTGATTGAGATTGTTATTTTGGAGCTATGCTAACAAGACACATTGCCCAGAAAGACATAAATCTTAAAAAAAATTCTCTGCTCTATCCCTAGGTATCCGCGTGCACACTTGCCGTAATGAGTCACTGAAATAAGGCATTAGGGTTTTTGCAACAGTGACATACAGTCTGTGTAGCAAGCTAGGGTCAAACAGCTCCTCTGGCCATCAACAATAACTAATTGTTGGCAGTTTGTCCAATTTTACTCTTATGTTACAATTCTCGGTTCACTAGCTCATCTTCCGGATTCATCGACAAGTGTGTGTATGGATCATATTACCACATTTCATTAGGGGAACAATAGGTCAAGCTGTATGCTTTACTCTTGGTCTGCAAGCAAAGCTCCAGTGGCGCAATCGGTTAGCGCGCGGTACTTATACTGACAGTAACTGGTGAGCAATGCCGAGGTTGTGAGTTCGAGCCTCACCTGGAGCAGCTCTTTTCCTTACAGTTGCGTGGCTTTATATTGCCTGCATTCGTGGATTTATAATGCAGTCCTAATTCACTGAATTACGTCACTCCTAATATCTACGTATATCTACAAATAAAAACATGTCACATAGGCAAGCCCCAGTGGCCTAATGGATAAGGCACTGGCCTCCTAAGCCAGGGATTGTGGGTTCAAGTCCCATCTGGGGTGAGTCTCACTGCCATTTTAGACACATAAATTTAAGCTGCCATATGAGCAACTGAATGATAAGCAAGCGTATGGATGCGTTCATGTGTATTGGGCATTTGCAACAAGCACAATGGAGTTTAGATTGACAGGTCATAAATGTTGGAGCTAATTCTCCGAGATGGTCGTGTTCATCTAGTCCTTGGAAGAAAATTGCCTAGTACCAACAGTGCAGCTTTTTTGGACAAGTATCATGTGTTTTTCCTGGGTAGATGTGGGAACGACATCATTTCACATTTACACGTCATTATGCGTACACTCTGCAAATTGTTGCAATGTTTTAGAGAGTAACTTAGCAGTTTGATTGAGATTGTTATTTTGGAGCTATGCTAACAAGACACATTGCCCAGAAAGACATAAATCTTAAAAAAAATCCCTGCTCTATCCCTAGGTATCCGCGTGGACACTTGCCGTAATGAGTCACTGAAATAAGGCATTAGGGTTTTTGCAACAGTGACATACAGTCTGTGTAGCAAGCTAGGGTCAAACAGCTCCTCTGGCCATCAACAATAACTAATTGTTGGCAGTTTGTCCAATTTTACTCTTATGTTACAATTCTTGGTTCACTAGCTCATCTTCCGGATTCATCGACAAGTGTGTGTATGGATCATATTACCACATTTCATTAGGGGAACAATAGGTCAAGCTGTATGCTTTACTCTTGGTCTGCAAGCAAAGCTCCAGTGGCGCAATCGGTTAGCGCGCGGTACTTATATGACAGTAACTGGTGAGCAATGCCGAGGTTGTGAGTTCAAGCCTCACCTGGAGCAGCTCTTTTCCTTACAGTTGCTTTGCTTTATATTGCCTGCATTCGTGGATTTATAATGCAGTCCTAATTCACTGAATTACGTCACTCCTAATATCTACGTATATCTACAAATAAAAACATGTCACATAGGCAAGCCCCAGTGGCCTAATGGATAAGGCACCGGCCTCCTAAGCCAGGGATTGTGGGTTCGATTCCAATCTGGGGTGAGTCTCACTGCCATTTTAGACACATAAATTTAAGCTGCCATATGAGCAACTGAATGATAAGCAAGCGTATGGATGCGTTCATGTGTATTGGGCATTTGCAACAAGCACAATGGAGTTTAGATTGACAGGTCATAAATGTTGGAGCTAATTCTCCGAGATGGTCGTGTTCATCTAGTCCTTGGAAGAAAATTGCCTAGTAACAACAGTGCAGCTATTTTGGACAAGTATCATGTGTTTTTCCTGGGTAGATGTGGGAACGACATCATTTCACATTTACACGTCATTATGCGTACACTCTGCAAATTGTTGCAATGTTTTAGAGAGTAACTTAGCAGTTTGATTGAGATTGTTATTTTGGAGCTATGCTAACAAGACACATTGCCCAGAAAGACATAAATCTTAAAAAAAAATCCCTGCTCTATCCCTAGGTATCCGCGTGCACACTTGCCGTAATGAGTCACTGAAATGAGGCATTAGGGTTTTTGCAACAGTGACATACAGTCTGTGTAGCAAGCTAGGGTCAAACAGCTCCTCTGGCCATCAACAATAACTAATTGTTGGCAGTTTGTCCAATTTTACTCTTATGTTACAATTCTCGGTTCACTAGCTCATCTTCCGGATTCATCGACAAGTGTGTGTATGGATCATATTACCACATTTCATTAGGGTAACAATAGGTCAAGCTGTATGCTTTACTCTTGGTCTGCAAGCAAAGCTCCAGTGGCGCAATCGGTTAGCGCGCGGTACTTATACGACAGTAACTGGTGAGCAATGCCGAGGTTGTGAGTTCGAGCCTCACCTGGAGCAGCTCTTTTCCTTACAGTTGCGTGGCTTTATATTGCCTGCATTCGTGGATTTATAATGCAGTCCTAATTCACTGAATTACGTCACTCCTAATATCTACGTATATCTACAAATAAAAACATGTCACATAGGCAAGCCCCAGTGGCCTAATGGATAAGGCACTGGCCTCCTAAGCCAGGGATTGTGGGTTCAAGTCCCATCTGGGGTGAGTCTCACTGCCATTTTAGACACATAAATTTAAGCTGCCATATGAGCAACTGAATGATAAGCAAGCGTATGGATGCGTTCATGTGTATTGGGCATTTGCAACAAGCACAATGGAGTTTAGATTGACAGGTCATAAATGTTGGAGCTAATTCTCCGAGATGGTCGTGTTCATCTTGTCCTTGGAAGAAAATTGCCTAGTAACAACAGTGCAGCTTTTTTGGACAAGTATCATGTGTTTTTCCTGGGTAGATGTGGGAACGACATCATTTCACATTTTCACGTCATTATGCGTACACTCTGCAAATTGTTGCAATGTTTTAGAGAGTAACTTAGCAGTTTGATTGAGATTGTTATTTTGGAGCTATGCTAACAAGACACATTGCCCAGAAAGACATAAATCTTAAAAAAAATTCTCTGCTCTATCCCTAGGTATCCGCGTGGACACTTGCCGTAATGAGTCACTGAAATGAGGCATTAGGGTTTTTGCAACAGTGACATACAGTCTGTGTAGCAAGCTAGGGTCAAACAGCTCCTCTGGCCATCAACAATAACTAATTGTTGGCAGTTTGTCCAATTTTACTCTTATGTTACAATTCTCGGTTCACTAGCTCATCTTCCGGATTCATCGACAAGTGTGTGTATGGATCATATTACCACATTTCATTAGGGTAACAATAGGTCAAGCTGTAGGCTTTACTCTTGGTCTGCAAGCAAAGCTCCAGTGGCGCAATCGGTTAGCGCGCGGTACTTATATGACAGTAACTGGTGAGCAATGCCGAGGTTGTGAGTTCAAGCCTCACCTGGAGCAGCTCTTTTCCTTACAGTTGCTTTGCTTTATATTGCCTGCATTCGTGGATTTATAATGCAGTCCTAATTCACTGAATTACGTCACTCCTAATATCTACGTATATCTACAAATAAAAACATGTCACATAGGCAAGCCCCAGTGGCCTAATGGATAAGGCACTGGCCTCCTAAGCCAGGGATTGTGGGTTCAAGTCCCATCTGGGGTGAGTCTCACTGCCATTTTAGACACATAAATTTAAGCTGCCATATGAGCAACTGAATGATAAGCAAGCGTATGGATGCGTTCATGCGTATTGGGCATTTGCAACAAGCACAATGGAGTTTAGATTGACAGGTCATAAATGTTGGAGCTAATTCTCCGAGATGGTCGTGTTCATCTTGTCCTTGGAAGAAAATTGCCTAGTAACAACAGTGCAGCTTTTTTGGACAAGTATCATGTGTTTTTCCTGGGTAGATGTGGGAACGACATCATTTCACATTTTCACGTCATTATGCGTACACTCTGCAAATTGTTGCAATGTTTTAGAGAGTAACTTAGCAGTTTGATTGAGATTGTTATTTTGGAGCTATGCTAACAAGACACATTGCCCAGAAAGACATAAATCTTAAAAAAAATATCCTGCTCTATCCCTAGGTATCCGCGTGCACACTTGCCGTAATGAGTCACTGAAATGAGGCATTAGGGTTTTTGCAACAGTGACATACAGTCTGTGTAGCAAGCTAGGGTCAAACAGCTCCTCTGGCCATCAACAATAACTAATTGTTGGCAGTTTGTCCAATTTTACTCTTATGTTACAATTCTTGGTTCACTAGCTCATCTTCCGGATTCATCGACAAGTGTGTGTATGGATCATATTACCACATTTCATTAGGGTAACAATAGGTCAAGCTGTAGGCTTTACTCTTGGTCTGCAAGCAAAGCTCCAGTGGCGCAATCGGTTAGCGCGCGGTACTTATACGACAGTAACTGGTGAGCAATGCCGAGGTTGTGAGTTCAAGCCTCACCTGGAGCAGCTCTTTTCCTTACAGTTGCGTGGCTTTATATTGCCTGCATTCGTGGATTTATAATGCAGTCCTAATTCACTGAATTACGTCACTCCTAATATCTACGTATATCTACAAATAAAAACATGTCACATAGGCAAGCCCCAGTGGCCTAATGGATAAGGCACTGGCCTCCTAAGCCAGGGATTGTGGGTTTGAGTCCCATCTGGGGTGAGTCTCACTGCCATTTTAGACACATAAATTTAAGCTGCCATATGAGCAACTGAATGATAAGCAAGCGTATGGATGCGTTCATGTGTATTGGGCATTTGCAACAAGCACAATGGAGTTTAGATTGACAGGTCATAAATGTTGGAGCTAATTCTCCGAGATGGTCGTGTTCATCTTGTCCTTGGAAGAAAATTGCCTAGTAACAACAGTGCAGCTTTTTTGGACAAGTATCATGTGTTTTTTCCTGGGTAGATGTGGGAACGACATCATTTCACATTTTCACGTCATTATGCGTACACTCTGCAAATTGTTGCAATGTTTTAGAGAGTAACTTAGCAGTTTGATTGAGATTGTTATTTTGGAGCTATGCTAACAAGACACATTGCCCAGAAAGACATAAATCTTAAAAAAAATTCTCTGCTCTATCCCTAGGTATCCGCGTGCACACTTGCCGTAATGAGTCACTGAAATAAGGCATTAGGGTTTTTGCAACAGTGACATACAGTCTGTGTAGCAAGCTAGGGTCAAACAGCTCCTCTGGCCATCAACAATAACTAATTGTTGGCAGTTTGTCCAATTTTACTCTTATGTTACAATTCTTGG
>NW_026512613.1:0-27365 GCF_027579735.1 Bombina bombina | reverse complement strand
TTTTACCTGCTTCTAACACTCAAGCTGCCACAAGCTCTATATATCTGCAATACTTTTACCTGCTTCTAACACTCAAGCTGCCACAAGCTCTATATATCTGCAATACTTTTACCTGCTTCTAACACTCAAGCTGCCACAAGCTCTATATATCTGCGATACTTTTACCTGCTTCTAACACTCAAGCTGCCACAAGCTCTATATATCTGCGATACTTTTACCTGCTTCTAACACTCAAGCTGCCACAAGCTCTATATAATCTGCGATACTTTTACCTGACTTCTAACACTCATAGACTGCCACAAGCTCTATCTATCTGCGATACTTTTACCTGGCTTCTAACACTCAAGCTGCCACACGCTCTATATATCTGCGATACTTTTTACCAGCTTCTAACACTCAAGCTGCCACAAGCTCTATATATTCTGCGATACTTTTACCTGCTTCTGAAAACTCAAGCTGCCCACAAAGCTCTATATATCTGCAATACTTTTACCTGCTTCTAACACTCAAGCTGCCAACAAAAGCTCTATATATCTGCAATACGTTTACCTGCTTCTAACACTCAAGCTGCCCACAAGCTCTATATATCTGCAATACTTTTACATGTTCTAACACTCAAAGCTGTCCACAAGCTCTATATATCTGCAATACGTTTACCTGCTTCTAACACTCAAGCTGCCACAAGCTCTATATATCTGCAATACTTTAAACTGCTTCTAACACTCAAGCTGCCACAAGCTCTATATATCTGCAATACTTTAAACTGCTTCTGAAACTCAAGCTGCCACAAGCTCTATATATCTGCAATACTTTAAACTGCTTCTAACACTCAAGCTGCCACAAGCTCTATATATCTGCAATACTTTTACCTGCTTCTAACACTCAAGCTGCCACAAGCTCTATATATCTGCGATACTTTTACCTGCTTCTAACACTCAAGCTGCCACAAGCTCTATATATCTGCGATACTTTTACCTGCTTCTAACACGCAAGCTGCCACAAGCTCTATATATCTGCGATACTTTTACCTGCTTCTAACACTCAAGCTGCCACAAGCTCTATATATCTGCAATACTTTGGAAGCATTATATAATTGTTACTTATCTAAGTCATTTGATAAACTGCACTGAACTCTGACCTCTCTATCTAAAAGGGGTATTCTAGAATTATATCAACTATCTCTAGTTGTTATTATTATTCAAGGATTATGAATCCTGCTGAATTAAATTATCCAATAGGGGAAAAAGAACTTCTGGCTATTAAGGCCGCCCTTGAATTTTGGAGACATCTATTAGAAGGAGCAAGGTATCCAACTATTATTTACACTGACCACCGCAATCTGCAGTATCTTAAAACAAATAAGAATTTAACTTCTCGTCAAGTAGGCTGGAGCTTATTTTTTACTAGATTTGATTTTCTAATTACTTACAGACCGGCCAATAAAAACAAAGCTGATGCTCTCTCCAGAAATAGTGTACGACCGGATAACACCTCTGTTCCAAAGACTATTCTACCTCCGGACAGAGTCATAGGGCTTGTTTTAGATAAGACAACATTTCTCAAAAACCATCAAATGAGAGATCCACAGATTTCTGATCCAAGACTTCATAAGGGTCTTGATGGTCTGTTCTACCATGGACATGCACTCTATGTTCCAAACGTTCTTAGAGCTGAGATACTTCATATGGCCCATAATAACCCTATCTCAGGTCATTCAGGGTTTCATAAAACCCTTCATTTGATTCAAAGAGACTTCTGGTAGCCAGATTTGGATCAATCCGTAAAGGACTATATTCAAGGCTGTTCGATTTGCACCAGGTGTAAACCTCAACAAATTCATCCTTATGGATTTCTTCTCTCTCTCCCGATTGCCGATAGACCATGGCAAGACATTGCAATGGACTTTATCGTGGAATTACCCCCATCCTCTAATAACACCACTATACTCGTTGTAGTAGACCTATTTTCAAAGATGGCACACTTTATACCATTACATACTCTACCAACTGCATCGGAAACAGCAGAATTATTTATCAAACACATTGTCCTAATTCAATAACTACAGATAGGGGAACGCAAGTCACCTCCAGGTTTTGGACACAATTATGTAAAAGTTTACATATTGAACGACGGTTAAGTTCGGCCTATCATCCCCAGACCAATGGGCAAACGGAGAGAACTAATCAATCATTAGAACAATATATATGTTGCTACTGTTCATTCCAACAAGACAATTGGACTGTAAAGTGATACCCTGATTCTAGAACAACCTACTAACAGCCCGGATTACAGCAACTAAATACGGTATCGTAAGAAACCTTACTTATTTCATTTGAATCTTGATATTTCAATATAGCCACAGCGTGCTGCATATCTGTTCTTGTCAAGGTTTTCTATGACTGTGTGCATTGTTTGCTATAACTGCTTCCAACACTCAAGCTGCCACAAGCTCTATATATCTGCAATACTTTAAACTGCTTCTAACACTCAAGCTGCCACAAGCTCTATATATCTGCGATACTTTGGAAGTATTATATAATTGTTACTTATCTAAGTCATTTGATAAACTACATTGAACTCTGACCTCTCTATCTAAAAGGGGTATTCTAGAATTCTATCAACTATCTCTAGTTGTATTACTGAACTGACCTTAACTGGTCACCCTCAGATCTATGAGCATAACAGGGTACTTAGTCCAACAAGGTACCCGTGGTTTGGTGTGAGACTGAGTGGTAAGTTACAGAAATACATATAAATATATCTGAGTATTAACTTGAATCCTTACACTATGCCTGGGATGAAGGGAAAATAATTACTATATTCAAGTTAATGTTTCCCCAAGAAGCAACTACTGTTCTAACCTGGATGAAAGTAAGAAAAGATCATTGATAGAAGTGCGCTTAAATCTGGAACCAACCTTTCTTAAATCTGACCCCACCTTGAGGTAGCTGAATACTACTTATATTGCAAGTAGGTTTTCTCTTATTTTTGGCCAATTAGTGCTGAGCATGGAGAACAGGAAAATGCCCCTCAGTTTTTTAGGCTTGTGTCTGGCTACCATGAGCTAGGTTGAATGATTTTGTGGCCATAACATAACTGAATGTATTGTCTAAGGACCTATTTGTTTTATTACACTGAGAAAAGATATCTGTAAGTCAGGCTGTAACTGTAAAAAAAAAGGAAATGTGAGATCTGATCACAGATCAATAGATTTTATTGCCCTTCAAATAACTCTATGAAAGCTTTCGATACAAGGATAACTCCCAGGGTGGCCATCGTTTTTTTGTTTATTTAGGAAGGGCCATAGAGAACTTTTTGATATATTTATAAAGTAATATGCATGATCACAAAAACTTAAATGCATTGTGATGTGCCACATTTAGCCCATTTGTCTACTGGAGTTGCAATTTTGTTTGAATGATTCTGTAAAGTACATTAACAGGGAAACCGTGCTTCTTTGTGCTGCAATATGAGCCGTGATGTCATCTAATACCGTAGTGAACAGTCATGGAGATGTCAGTGTGAAATGAAGAACTACATGGCTAAAATACTCGTTGCAAAATAACTAAATGCATAAACAAATAAAAACCTGAGGGCATTATATAGTAGCTAGTGCTGCGGAATCTGTTGGCCCTCTACAATTGATAATACCAATGATAATAATAACGATAGCGCTTCAGGGGGACCCAGATACAAAGACGTTGATTGCTTCTCTCTAGCCTATGACATCTCCCCATTCCTAGTCTTAAAGGGATATGAAACACACAAATGTTCTCTTGTGATTCAGACAAAGAATTCCAATTTAAAAAAAGGTTCCAATTTACTTCTATTATCAAATTTGCTTTATTTCCATGATATTCTGTGTTGAAGAGATACCCAGGTAGCATCTGGAGCGCTACATGACAGGTAATAGTTCTGCCATCTAGTGCTCTTGAATAAACATAAATTATGCTTACCTGATAATTTTCTTTTCTTCCAATGGAAAGAGGCCACAGCTGCATTCATTATTTTTGGGAATTAAGAACCTGGCCACCAGGAGGAGGCAAAGACACCCCAGCCAAAGGCTTAAATACTCCTCCCACTCCCCTCATCCCCCAGTCATTCTGCCGAGGAACAGTAGAAGAAATATCAGGGTGAAAAGGTGCCAGAAGATAAAAAACAAAGACATAAACACATAAAAAAGACGGGTGGGGAGCTTTGAACTCTTTCCATCTGAAGAAAAGAAAATTATCAGGTAAGCATAATTTATGTTTTTCTTCATAAATGGAAAGAGTCCACAGCTGCATTCGTTACTTTTGGGAAAAACAATACCCAAGCTATAGAGGACACTGAATGCCAAAATGGGAGGGTACAATAAGCGGCCCATTCTGAGGGCACCAGGCCTTAAAACCACTACCCAACAAAACCCTGCTTCGTCGGAAGCCGAGAAAACAGGAAGGGAAAAGGCCCCAAGTACACTGACCAGCAGATAGCCCGGAAGCCTAGCTAGAGACCGCAACTTCAGACTCAACTGAGCCAACAGTCCTCCGGGAGACACCGTCGCCCAACAGTCTGTACCCCACCACACACCCTTCACCAGCGAAGGGAACCCCACCGAAACTCACAAAGTAAATAAACAAGGAAGAACCAAATCTAAACCGAAAGGTTACCACAAACGCTATAAAAGGAAAACCCCCCAAATCAAACCAAGCTCGCAAGAGCTAAATGGGTCCTGACAATAAGGGGAGGCAACGCCCAATCCAAATAGAAACCACAAGGTTTAGAACCAGGTAGCAGGATAGAGAGAATGTTCTCCCAACATCCTGCAAAGGATTGGAACAGCTAGCTAACACACTATCAAGGCGCAAACAGCTGCAGCTGGTTTCAAAGAGTAACCCTTCACTTGCCAGGCAGCAAGTCAACCAGTGCCTAGGAACAAATGAAAACGGAGACCAAACATCATCCAAACTCAGAACACTGAAGTATTCAGGCAAAAGAACATGTAGCAGGCCCAGACAAAGGTAAACACCTGAGTCAAGAACACGCCGCCATCCTCAGGATGACACAGGAGAAATACTTGCTAGAAGCAGCTACCAAAATGTAGAGTGCTAAACCTCCACTACAGAAGGCACACTCTAGGCAACCGAAAACGCCAGACCTACACATAGGTCTCAAAAATAAAAGGAGAGTCCAGAACCTCAACGAGGACCAATGCGCCCCAAGGTCAGAGAAGAAAAAGGATCTCGGGACCTACCTCCAGCCGGGCCAGCCCAAGCATCAGCAGGTCTGAAACCAGGGGGCCAGAAAAACCCCAGCTCAATAAACGAGCGGGAAAATGGCACAGCCATTACAACAGTGCTCGGATGCCAACCCGAAAACACCACATGGAGATCGTCGACAAGGCCGTAGACCTAGAGATCTAGCTAAAGGCCCAACATAGACTCAAGGCAGAGCCAGCAACTATCCGGATGGACAGAACAACCCAGAGCGTACCTTTCTGTGAAATAGGAAAACCTGTCTGTCCCAACCTCCTGAAGACAGGAGAAGCCCTAAGATAGGGACCACACTTCCGAAAGAAGGATATAAGCCCCCCAAGACAAACGGGTCCGGTAAAAGGGCAGAAAGGACAGAGCACCTGCCCCAAGGCCACCGCCATAAGCTGAACCGAGAGAACAAATCTCCAACGCCCTGACCTGGAAGGAATCCCCTGAAGATTTAAACTTGCTAGCACACAGAAAAAGTGCCATAGCTGCAGTGGTTCCACAGCAAACCCTCTGCTTGCAGAGCAGCAAAGCCATCACACTATTTCAGCAAGCCGACCAAGTGAAACCGACCAATAGGCGAAAGGCAAGCCCAAGGAGCATCGGCACCCAGAAAAACCTGGCCAACTGAACCAGGTCAACTAGCCCAACCAAAGGACCCAGCCCAAGTTTCCTGGAACTGGGGAACCCCAGACCAGCTCTAGATCCTAACAGTCCGGTACAACCCGCAACGGGATCTACAAAGGAAACGCTGAGTGAGAACCTCAGCCACCGGAAGAACCAGAGCGAGGAGAGGTCCGAGCCCACAAACAAACAAGGAAAACTGAAATCCCCCGTCCGATATAAAAACCAGACCACCGGGAGATAACCATAAAATGTCCAAAGTAAAATGGACAAAAAAAAAAACTCACAAGTCCCGACCAATAGACGAGACCACCCCTTGCCCGAGTCCAACACTCCAAGGAGCTAAGGAAGCGAAGACCGAAACAAGGACACTAGAGCCCTAGGCAGAACAAGGGGATACCTTGAGGACAAAGTCACTTGAGTAAAGGCTAGTCTCCACATCACCCCCATAAAATCAGAGGAGAAGATGAATGAAGGATGCGGAGCATCCCCAGCTCCGGGGAAGAAACCCTAACAGAGCTCAAGGAGACCACACTGTCCAACTCCCGAAGGGAACCAGGTCCCCCTAAGGAACCCGAGGAACAGACAAAGTCAGAAAGGTCTCAAGAAGAGAACCACAGTAGGAAAAAGTCCAAGGACAATTCCAGAGCCTTAGAAGGCCAAACCACCCAAAACGGCAGGAAGGAGGTGCTAAGCCCCCAATCCTCCCAAGAGAGAAAAACAGAATTTATGCTTACCTGATAAATTACTTTCTCCAACGGTGTGTCCGGTCCACGGCGTCATCCATAACTTGTGGGAATATTCTCTCCCCAACAGGAAATGGCAAAGAGCACAGCAAAAGCTGCCCATATAGTCCCTCCTAGGCTCCGCCCACCCCAGTCATTCGACCGACGGACAGGAGAAAAAACAGGAGAAACCATAAGGTGCCGTGGTGACTGTAGTTAAAGAAAGAAATTCATCAAACCTGATTAAAAAACCAGGGCGGGTCGTGGACCGGACACACCGTTGGAGAAAGTAATTTATCAGGTAAGCATAAATTCTGTTTTCTCCAACATTGGTGTGTCCGGTCCACGGCGTCATCCATAACTTGTGGGAACCAATACCAAAGCTTTAGGACACGGATGAAGGGAGGGAGCCAATCAGGTTACCTAAACAGAAGGCACCACGGCTTGCAAAACCTTCCTCCCAAAAATAGCCTCAGAAGAAGCAAAAGTATCAAATTTGTAGAATTTGGCAAAAGTGTGCAGGGAAGACCAAGTCGCTGCCTTACATATCTGATCAACAGAAGCCTCGTTCTTGAAGGCCCATGTGGAAGCCACAGCCCTAGTAGAGTGAGCTGTGATGCGTTCAGGAGGCTGCCGTCCGGCAGTCTCGTAAGCCAATCGGATGATGCTTTTCAGCCAAAAGGAAAGAGAGGTAGCAGTAGCTTTTTGACCTCTCCTCTTGCCAGAATAAACGACAAACAGAGAAGACGTTTGTCTGAAATCCTTTGTTGCTTCTAAATAGAACTTTAAAGCACGAACTACATCTAAATTGTGTAACAAACGTTCCTTCTTTGAAACTGGATTCGGACACAAAGAAGGCACAACTATTTCCTGGTTAATATTCTTGTTGGAAACAACCTTTGGAAGGAAACCAGGTTTAGTACGCAAAACAACCTTATCTGAATGGAACACTAGATAGGGCGGATTACACTGCAAAGCAGATAACTCAGAAACTCTTCTAGCATAAGAAATACCAACCAAAAACAGAACTTTCCAAGATAACAACTTGATATCTATGGAATGTAGAGGTTCAAACGGAACCCCTTGAAGAACTGAAAGAACTAAATTCAGACTCCAGGGAGGAGTCAAAGGTCTGTAAACAGGCTTGATCCTGACCAAAGCCTGAACAAAAGCTTGAACATCAGGCACAGCTGCCAGTCGTTTGTGTAATAAGACAGATAAAGCAGAAATCTGTCCCTTTAGAGAACTCGCTGATAATCCCTTATCCAAACCCTCTTGGAGAAAGGAAAGGATCCTAGGAATTTTGATCTTACTCCATGAGAATCCCTTGGATTCACACCAACAGATATATCTCTTCCATATTTTATGGTAAATTTTTCTAGTTACAGGTTTTCTGGCTTGTACCAGAGTATCTATTACAGAATCCGAAAACCCACGCTTAGATAAGATCAAGCGTTCAATTTCCAAGCCGTCAGCTGGAGGGAAACTAGATTTGGATGTTCGAATGGACCTTGTACTAGAAGATCCTGTCTCAAAGGTAGCTTCCATGGTGGAGCCGATGACATATTCACCAGGTCTGCATACCAAGTCCTGCGTGGCCACGCAGGAGCTATCAAGATCACCGAGGCCCTCTCCTGCTTGATCCTGGCTACCAGCCTGGGAATGAGAGGTAACGGTGGAAACACATAAGCTAGGTTGAAGGTCCAAGGCGCTACTAATGTATCCACTAGAGTCGCCTTGGGATCCCTGGATCTGGACCCGTAGCAAGGAACCTTGAAGTTCTGACGAGACGCCATAAGATCCATGTCTGGAATGCCCCATAATTGAGTCAACTGGGCAAATATCTCCGGGTGGAGTTCCCACTCCCCCGGATGGAATGTCTGACGACTCAGATAATCTGCCTCCCAGTTTTCCAATCCTGGGATGTGGATCGCAGATAGGTGGCAGGAGTGATCCTCCGCCCATTTTATGATTTTGGTCACTTCTCTCATCGCCAGGGAACTCCTTGTTCCCCCCCTGATGGTTGATGTAAGCAACAGTCGTCATGTAATTGTCTTAGATGAATTCGCGCAAAAGGAACTATGTCCATTGCTTCAACCATCAACCCTACTACTTCCATGCACTGAGCGATGGAAGGTCGTGGAACAGAGTGAAGAACTTGACAAGCGTTTAGAAGTTTTGACTTTCTGACATCTGTCAGGAAAATCTTCATTTCTAAAGAATCTATAATTGTCCCCAAGAAAGGAACTCTTGTCGACGGAGACAGGGAACTTTTTTCTATGTTCACTTTCCATCCATGAGATCTGAGAAAGGCCAGAACGATGTCTGTGTGAGCCTTTGCCCTTGAAAGAGACGACGCTTGTATCAGAATGTCGTCCAAGTAAGGTGCCACTGCAATGCCCCTTGGTCTTAGAAGCGCTAGAAGGGACCCGAGTACCTTTGTGAAAATCCTTGGAGCAGTGGCTAGCCCGAATAGGAGAGCCACAAACTGGTAATGTTTGTCCAGAAAGGCGAACCTTAGGAACTGATGATGATCTTTGTGGATAGGAATATGTAGATACGCATCCTTTAGATCCACGGTAGTCATAAATTGACCCTCCTGGATTGTAGGTAAAATCGTTCGAATAGTTTCCATTTTGAACGATGGTACTCAGAAATTTGTTTAGGATCTTTAAATCCAGAATTGGTCTGAAAGTTCCCTCTTTTTTGGGAACTACAAACAGATTTGAGTAAAACCCCATTCCTTGTTCCACGGTTGGAACTGGGTGTATCACTCCCATTTTTAACAGGTCCTCTACACAATGTAAGAATGCCTGTCTCTTTATTTGGTTTGAAGATAAGTGAGACATGTGGAACCTTCCCCTTGGGGGTAGTTCCTTGAATTCCAGAAGATAACCCTGAGAAACTATTTCTAGTGCCCAGGGATCCTGAACATCTCTTGCCCAAGCCTGAGCGAAGAGAGAGAGTCTGCCCCCTACTAGATCCGGTCCCGGATCGGGGCTACTCCTTCATGCTGTTTTGGTAGCAGCAGCAGGCTTCTTGGTCTGCTTACCCTTGTTCCAGCCTTGCATCGGTTTCCAAGCTGGTTTGGTTTGTGAAGCATTACCCTCTTGTCTAGAGGCTGCAGAGTTGGAGGCCGTTCCGTTCCTGAAATTGAGAAAGGAACGAAAATTAGACTTATTCTTGGCCTTGAAAGGCCTATCTTGTGGGAGGGCGTGGCCCTTACCCCCAGTGATGTCTGAGATAATCTCTTTCAATTCTGGCCCAAAAAGGGTTTTACCCTTGAAAGGGATATTAAGCAATTTTGTCTTGGAAGATACATCCGCTGACCAAGACTTTAGCCAGAGCGCTCTGCGCGACACAATTGCAAACCCTGAATTTTTCGCCGCTAATCTAGCTAACTGCAAAGTGGCATCTAAAATAAAGGAATTAGCTAACTTAAGTGCGTGAATTCTGTCCATAACCTCCTCATACGGAGTCTCTCTACTAAGCGACTTCTCTAGTTCCTCGAACCAGAACCACGCTGCTGTAGTGACAGGAATAATGTATGAAATAGGTTGCAGGAGGTAACCTTGCTGTACAAAAATCTTTTTAAGCAAACCCTCCAATTTTTTATCCATAGGATCTTTGAAAGCACAACTATCCTCAATAGGAATAGTAGTGTGCTTGGATAGTGTAGAAACTGCCCCCTCGACCTTAGGGACTGTCTGCCATAAGTCCTTTCTGGGGTCGACCATAGGAAATAATTTCTTAAATATAGGAGGGGGGACAAAAGGTATGCCGGGCTTCTCCCACTCCTTATTCACTATGTCCGCCACCCGCTTGGGTATAGGAAAAGTGTCGGGGTGCACCGGAACCTCTAGGAACTTGTCCATCTTGCACAATTTTTCTGGAATGACCAGGTGTTACAATCATCCAGAGTAGATAGCACCTCCTTAAGCAGTGCGCGGAGATGCTCTAATTTAAATTTAAATGTCACAACATCAGGTTCTGCCTGTTGAGAAATTCTACCTGAATCAGAAATTTCCCCATCTGACAAAACCTCCCTCATGGCCACATCAGATTGGTGTGAGGGTATGACAGAACAATTATCATCAGCGCCCTCCTGCTCTTCATTGTTTAAAACAGAGCAATCGCGCTTTCTCTGAAATGCAGGCATTTTGGATAAAATATTTGCTATGAAGTTATCCATTACTGCCATTAATTGTTGCATAGTAACAAGCATTGGCGCGCTAGAAGTACTAGGGGTCTCCTGCGTGGGCAAAACTGGTGTAGACACAGAAGGAGATGATGTAGAACTATGTCTACTCCCTTCATCTGATGAATCATCTTGGGCAACTTTACTATCTGTGGCAGTACTGTCCTTACTTTGTTTGGACGCTATGGCACAATTATCACACAATCTTGAAGGGGGAGACACATTGGCTTCCATACATACAGAACATAGTTTATCTGAAGGCACAGACATGTTAAACAGGCTTAAACTTGTCAATAAAGTACAAAAACCGTTTTAAAACAAAACCGTTACTGTCTCTTTAAATTTTAAACAGGGCACACTTAATTACTGAATATGTGAAAAACTATGAAGGAATTGTTCAAATTTAGCCAAATTTTCACCACAGTGTCTTAAAGCATTCAAAGCATTGCACCCCAAATTTCAGATCTTTAACCCTTAAAATGAGCAAACCGGAGCCGGTTACAGTTTTAACCCCTCTACAGTCCCAGCTACAGCCTTTGCTGCGACTTTACCAAACCCAGGGGGGTATACGATACCAAATGAAGCCTTTTCAACTACTTTCAGATCCACACACATGCAGCTGCATGTCCTTCTCTCAAAAGTAACTGCGCAGTAATGGCGCGAAAATGAGGCTCTGCCTACTACAGAGAAGGCCCTTCCTGACTGGGAAGGTGTCTAAATCAGTGCCTGACGTAAAAAAACGTTCCCCAAAGTTTATAAAGTGTGAATTTCAATATCAAGCTGTATAAAATGCCCAAATAAAGCAATCGATCTAGCCCATAAAAGTGTCTACCAGTTTTATAGCCCATATTAAGCCCTTTATTCTGTTTGAGACTAAGAAAATGGCTTACCGGTCCCCATGAGGGGAAATGACAGCCTTCCAGCATTACACAGTCTTGTTAGAAATATGGCTAGTCATACCTTAAGCAGAAAAGTCTGCCAACTGTTTCCCCCAACTGAAGTTATCTCATCTCAACAGTCCTATGTGGAAACAGCAAACGATTTTAGTTACTGCTGCTAAAATCATATTCCTCTCACAAACAGAACTCTTCATCTTTTTCTGTTTCAGAGTAAATAGTACATACCAGCACTATTTTAAAATAACAAACTCTTGATAGTAGAATAAAAAACTACAACTAAACACCACATACTCTTCACCATCTCCGTGGAGATGCTGCTTGTTCAGCAGGCAAAGAGAATGACTGGGGTGGGCGGAGCCTAGGAGGGACTATATGGACAGCTTTTGCTGTGCTCTTTGCCATTTCCTGTTGGGGAGAGAATATTCCCACAAGTTATGGATGACGCCATGGACCGGACACACCAATGTTGGAGAAAGAAACTCTAGGCCCCGAGGAAATCGAAGCAAGGAGAGTGACGCAGCGGAACCAAACTGACCCGGTCAACCAAACTAAAGGGTGAATAATGACTGACGCAATCCTCCCTGCCGTACGGATCCTTTTAGAGTGCTTTGCTGAACTTTTAAAGAAAGCAAGAAAACACACAAATAATAATGTGAGCACTCAGAGCCCCACAGCACCAGCCAAGCAGAACAGGAACCACGTGTCTGAATAAGCCATAGGACAGAAGATCTGAATCCCAGCAGGACCAGCCGCAGCTGGGGTCATAACTGTCTAGTTGCCTAAATCTTCCCTCAGAGGAGACAGACAAACGTGTCGCTTAACAAAACTTCCGAAGAAGCAACCAGAGAGAATCGATCCTAGAAGTTCCTGAAGGAAACACAAAATCAAAATTAAAAGACATCCTAACCGGATAAAAGAAAATATAAGGCAACCTGTAGATTAACGCCCAGGAAGAAAAACAGAATTTATGCTTACCTGATAAATTACTTTCTCCAACGGTGTGTCCGGTCCACGGCGTCATCCTTACTTGTCGGAATATCTCTTCCCCAACAGGAAATGGCAAAGAGTCCCAGCAAAGCTGGCCATATAGTCCCTCCTAGGCTCCGCCCACCCCAGTCATTCGACCGACGGACAGGAGGAAAAATATAGGAGAAACCATATGGTACCGTGGTGACTGTAGTTAGAGAAAATAATTCATCAGACCTGATTAAAAAACCAGGGCGGGCCGTGGACCGGACACACCGTTGGAGAAAGTAATTTATCAGGTAAGCATAAATTCTGTTTTCTCCAACATTGGTGTGTCCGGTCCACGGCGTCATCCTTACTTGTGGGAACCAATACCAAAGCTTTAGGACACGGATGAAGGGAGGGAGCAAATCAGGTTACCTAAACGGAAGGCACCACGGCTTGCAAAACCTTTCTCCCAAAAATAGCCTCCGAAGAAGCAAAAGTATCAAATTTGTAAAATTTGGCAAAAGTGTGCAGTGAAGACCAAGTCGCTGCCTTACATATCTGATCAACAGAAGCCTCGTTCTTGAAGGCCCATGTGGAAGCCACAGCCCTAGTGGAGTGAGCTGTGATTCTTTCAGGAGGCTGCCGTCCGGCAGTCTCGTAAGCCAATCGGATGATGCTTTTAAGCCAAAAGGAAAGAGAGGTAGAAGTCGCTTTTTGACCTCTCCTTTTACCAGAATAGACAACAAACAAAGAAGATGTTTGTCTGAAATCTTTTGTAGCCTCTAAATAGAATTTTAGAACACGGACTACGTCCAAATTGTCCAAAAAAAATAGAAGTTTTGACTTTCTGACATCTGTCAGGAAAATCTTCATTTCTAAAGAATCTATAATTGTCCCCAAGAAAGGAACTCTTGTCGACGGAGACAGGGAACTTTTTTCTATGTTCACTTTCCATCCGTGAGATCTGAGAAAGGCCAGAACGATGTCTGTGTGAGCCTTTGCCCTTGAAAGAGACGACGCTTGTATCAGAATGTCGTCCAAGTAAGGTGCCACTGCAATGCCCCTTGGTCTTAGAAGCGCTAGAAGGGACCCGAGTACCTTTGTGAAAATCCTTGGAGCAGTGGCTAGCCCGAATAGGAGAGCCACAAACTGGTAATGTTTGTCCAGAAAGGCGAACCTTAGGAACTGATGATGATCTTTGTGGATAGGAATATGTAGATACGCATCCTTTAGATCCACGGTAGTCATAAATTGACCCTCCTGGATTGTAGGTAAAATCGTTCGAATAGTTTCCATTTTGAACGATGGTACTCAGAAATTTGTTTAGGATCTTTAAATCCAGAATTGGTCTGAAAGTTCCCTCTTTTTTGGGAACTACAAACAGATTTGAGTAAAACCCTATTCCTTGTTCCACGGTTGGAACTGGGTGTATCACTCCCATTTTTAACAGGTCCTCTACACAATGTAAGAATGCCTGTCTCTTTATTTGGTTTGAAGATAAGTGAGACATGTGGAACCTTCCCCTTGGGGGTAGTTCCTTGAATTCCAGAAGATAACCCTGAGAAACTATTTCTAGTGCCCAGGGATCCTGAACATCTCTTGCCCAAGCCTGAGCGAAGAGAGAGAGTCTGCCCCCTACTAGATCCGGTCCCGGATCGGGGCTACTCCTTCATGCTGTTTTGGTAGCAGCAGCAGGCTTCTTGGTCTGCTTACCCTTGTTCCAGCCTTGCATCGGTTTCCAAGCTGGTTTGGTTTGTGAAGCATTACCCTCTTGTCTAGAGGCTGCAGAGTTGGAGGCCGTTCCGTTCCTGAAATTGAGAAAGGAACGAAAATTAGACTTATTCTTGGCCTTGAAAGGCCTATCTTGTGGGAGGGCGTGGCCCTTACCCCCAGTGATGTCTGAGATAATCTCTTTCAATTCTGGCCCAAAAAGGGTTTTACCCTTGAAAGGGATATTAAGCAATTTTGTCTTGGAAGATACATCCGCTGACCAAGACTTTAGCCAGAGCGCTCTGCGCGACACAATTGCAAACCCTGAATTTTTCGCCGCTAATCTAGCTAACTGCAAAGTGGCATCTAAAATAAAGGAATTAGCTAACTTAAGTGCGTGAATTCTGTCCATAACCTCCTCATACGGAGTCTCTCTACTAAGCGACTTCTCTAGTTCCTCGAACCAGAACCACGCTGCTGTAGTGACAGGAATAATGTATGAAATAGGTTGCAGGAGGTAACCTTGCTGTACAAAAATCTTTTTAAGCAAACCCTCCAATTTTTTATCCATAGGATCTTTGAAAGCACAACTATCCTCAATAGGAATAGTAGTGTGCTTGGATAGTGTAGAAACTGCCCCCTCGACCTTAGGGACTGTCTGCCATAAGTCCTTTCTGGGGTCGACCATAGGAAATAATTTCTTAAATATAGGAGGGGGGACAAAAGGTATGCCGGGCTTCTCCCACTCCTTATTCACTATGTCCGCCACCCGCTTGGGTATAGGAAAAGTGTCGGGGTGCACCGGAACCTCTAGGAACTTGTCCATCTTGCACAATTTTTCTGGAATGACCAGGTGTTACAATCATCCAGAGTAGATAGCACCTCCTTAAGCAGTGCGCGGAGATGCTCTAATTTAAATTTAAATGTCACAACATCAGGTTCTGCCTGTTGAGAAATTCTACCTGAATCAGAAATGTCCCCATCTGACAAAACCTCCCTCATGGCCACATCAGATTGGTGTGAGGGTATGACAGAACAATTATCATCAGCGCCCTCCTGCTCTTCATTGTTTAAAACAGAGCAATCGCGCTTTCTCTGAAATGCAGGCATTTTGGATAAAATATTTGCTATGAAGTTATCCATTACTGCCATTAATTGTTGCATAGTATCAAGCATTGGCGCGCTAGAAGTACTAGGGGTCTCCTGCGTGGGCAAAACTGGTGTAGACACAGAAGGAGATGATGTAGAACTATGTCTACTCCCTTCATCTGATGAATCATCTTGGGCAACTTTACTATCTGTGGCAGTACTGTCCTTACTTTGTTTGGACGCTATGGCACAATTATCACACAATCTTGAAGGGGGAGACACATTGGCTTCCATACATACAGAACATAGTTTATCTGAAGGCACAGACATGTTAAACAGGCTTAAACTTGTCAATAAAGTACAAAAACCGTTTTAAAACAAAACCGTTACTGTCTCTTTAAATTTTAAACAGGGCACACTTAATTACTGAATATGTGAAAAACTATGAAGGAATTGTTCAAATTTAGCCAAATTTTCACCACAGTGTCTTAAAGCATTCAAAGCATTGCACCCCAAATTTCAGATCTTTAACCCTTAAAATGAGCAAACCGGAGCCGGTTACAGTTTTAACCCCTCTACAGTCCCAGCTACAGCCTTTGCTGCGACTTTACCAAACCCAGGGGGGTATACGATACCAAATGAAGCCTTTTCAACTACTTTCAGATCCACACACATGCAGCTGCATGTCCTTCTCTCAAAAGTAACTGCGCAGTAATGGCGCGAAAATGAGGCTCTGCCTACTACAGAGAAGGCCCTTCCTGACTGGGAAGGTGTCTAAATCAGTGCCTGACGTAAAAAAACGTTCCCCAAAGTTTATAAAGTGTGAATTTCAATATCAAGCTGTATAAAATGCCCAAATAAAGCAATCGATCTAGCCCATAAAAGTGTCTACCAGTTTTATAGCCCATATTAAGCCCTTTATTCTGTTTGAGACTAAGAAAATGGCTTACCGGTCCCCATGAGGGGAAATGACAGCCTTCCAGCATTACACAGTCTTGTTAGAAATATGGCTAGTCATACCTTAAGCAGAAAAGTCTGCCAACTGTTTCCCCCAACTGAAGTTATCTCATCTCAACAGTCCTATGTGGAAACAGCAAACGATTTTAGTTACTGCTGCTAAAATCATATTCCTCTCACAAACAGAACTCTTCATCTTTTTCTGTTTCAGAGTAAATAGTACATACCAGCACTATTTTAAAATAACAAACTCTTGATAGTAGAATAAAAAACTACAACTAAACACCACATACTCTTCACCATCTCCGTGGAGATGCTGCTTGTTCAGCAGGCAAAGAGAATGACTGGGGTGGGCGGAGCCTAGGAGGGACTATATGGACAGCTTTTGCTGTGCTCTTTGCCATTTCCTGTTGGGGAGAGAATATTCCCACAAGTTATGGATGACGCCATGGACCGGACACACCAATGTTGGAGAAAGAAACTCTAGGCCCCGAGGAAATCGAAGCAAGGAGAGTGACGCAGCGGAACCAAACTGACCCGGTCAACCAAACTAAAGGGTGAATAATGACTGACGCAATCCTCCCTGCCGTACGGATCCTTTTAGAGTGCTTTGCTGAACTTTTAAAGAAAGCAAGAAAACACACAAATAATAATGTGAGCACTCAGAGCCCCACAGCACCAGCCAAGCAGAACAGGAACCACGTGCCTGAATAAGCCATAGGACAGAAGATCTGAATCCCAGCAGGACCAGCCGCAGCTGGGGTCATAACTGTCTAGTTGCCTAAATCTTCCCTCAGAGGAGACAGACAAACGTGTCGCTTAACAAAACTTCCGAAGAAGCAACCAGAGAGAATCGATCCTAGAAGTTCCTGAAGGAAACACAAAATCAAAATTAAAAGACATCCTAACCGGATAAAAGAAAATATAAGGCAACCTGTAGATTAACGCCCAGGAAGAAAAACAGAATTTATGCTTACCTGATAAATTACTTTCTCCAACGGTGTGTCCGGTCCACGGCGTCATCCTTACTTGTCGGAATATCTCTTCCCCAACAGGAAATGGCAAAGAGTCCCAGCAAAGCTGGCCATATAGTCCCTCCTAGGCTCCGCCCACCCCAGTCATTCGACCGACGGACAGGAGGAAAAATATAGGAGAAACCATATGGTACCGTGGTGACTGTAGTTAGAGAAAATAATTCATCAGACCTGATTAAAAAACCAGGGCGGGCCGTGGACCGGACACACCGTTGGAGAAAGTAATTTATCAGGTAAGCATAAATTCTGTTTTCTCCAACATTGGTGTGTCCGGTCCACGGCGTCATCCTTACTTGTGGGAACCAATACCAAAGCTTTAGGACACGGATGAAGGGAGGGAGCAAATCAGGTTACCTAAACGGAAGGCACCACGGCTTGCAAAACCTTTCTCCCAAAAATAGCCTCCGAAGAAGCAAAAGTATCAAATTTGTAAAATTTGGCAAAAGTGTGCAGTGAAGACCAAGTCGCTGCCTTACATATCTGATCAACAGAAGCCTCGTTCTTGAAGGACCATGTGGAAGCCACAGCCCTAGTGGAGTGAGCTGTGATTCTTTCAGGAGGCTGCCGTCCGGCAGTCTCGTAAGCCAATCGGATGATGCTTTTAAGCCAAAAGGAAAGAGAGGTAGAAGTCGCTTTTTGACCTCTCCTTTTACCAGAATAGACAACAAACAAAGAAGATGTTTGTCTGAAATCTTTTGTAGCCTCTAAATAGAATTTTAGAACACGGACTACGTCCAAATTGTGTAACAAACGTTCCTTCTTTGAAACTGGATTCGGACATAAAGAAGGTACAACTATCTCCTGGTTAATATTCTTGTTAGAAACAACCTTTGGAAGAAAACCAGGCTTAGTACGCAAAACCACCTTATCTGCATGGAACACCAGATAGGGCGGAGAACACTGCAGAGCAGATAACTCTGAAACTCTTCTAGCAGAAGAAATAGCAACAAAAAACAAAACTTTCCAAGATAGTAACTTAATATCTATGAAATGTAGAGGTTCAAACAGAACCCCTTGAAGAACTGAAAGAACTAGATTTAGACTCCAGGGAGGAGTCAAAGGTCTGTAAACACCAAAAAACTCTTAACCATCTCCGTGGAGATGTTGCCTGTGCAACGGCAAAGAGAATGACTGGGGTGGGCGGAGCCTAGGAGGGACTATATGGCCAGCTTTGCTGGGACTCTTTGCCATTTCCTGTTGGGGAAGAGATATTCCCACAAGTAAGGATGACGCCGTGGACCGGACACACCAATGTTGGAGAAACAGGCATACCCACAGGGCCAGGCAAATGGAACCCTGCTCTTCCACAAAAAACTGGCAAAGATCTCAATAAGCAGACAATTTGGAAATTACGTCATCCCCTCATGTCTAATGAGGTGAGCCATTTGAAGTAGAATACTGCGGATTCCCGTACCCGTTAAGGATAGGATCCTCTAATAACTCTAATAACGTGTCTGTGTTAAACGCGATGCGCTATTCTGTAACGAAAGGCACAACACTCAGGACAGCTACACCCGCAGGCAACTATATAGACCCACCCAAGGCCGTTAGACCCTGGACGATCGGGCAAGAGCACAAATGCAAATAAACGTCTGGACTTTGCAGACGCATAATCGACAAAAATAAGTGAAAGCGAAAACGAGCTGCAACCTCCGGGGGGAACCGCCCTGTAAGGAGGGATAAACATAATCTGGGTTACCCGCATGTGTAGTAGTAGGGAGCGGTAGGGAACTTGCCTCTAAGAGGGCAGAACCCCCAGAGGCGGATGGCTCAGCAGACCCCTGGTTCCCCGAGCCCGAGGAACAGTGCGCTCTATTGAACATAACTGATTGACCTGTGTCAATGGGGCAAATTCGCATTCTTCACAAGTCAAAGAATCTGAAATTTGAACAGTCTCAGCATCAGAATCCCCCATAACTAGATAGAGAATATAATAATAAGGGACTAAAGAAAAAAACTAAAAAGGCACCTAACACCCACAATGGCTGGGGCACTCACCACCTCCTAGAACCAGACCCTATCAGACTCTAATTCTTCAGTCGCCACACGGTCAGGAATGCAGAAATGGAAGACCAGAATGTAAACACGTCCAGTCACAGTTAAAAAAAAGCGTGCCCAACAATAAGGTTGCATCACTTCCAAAGGCCCTTATGTTCTAAGCCAAGAACCCAGTTAACACCATACATAGCAGATTGATTC
Organism: Bombina bombina; assembly: GCF_027579735.1. NCBI lineage: Eukaryota > Metazoa > Chordata > Amphibia > Anura > Bombinatoridae > Bombina > Bombina bombina. The sequence goes on along the minus strand of NW_026512613.1, from coordinate 7,736 downwards.
ACATAACAAACATGATTAACCCCCCGCCGTTCAATAATCCCCCTCGGGAGATATTAACCCTTGATTCCAAGATACCAAAGGAGCCTCACTGAGGCCCTATATTTATACTTAATAAGTCCCTCAAGATAGTTCCTTACGGGAAACAAATAAGTTACAGTACATTCTAATGAAGTAAAATGAAACTATCTTACCGGAATCTACGCCGTGGAACAGGAACACGGCCCTTCAAGTGTGATGAATAGTAGCAGTGCCTCCGCCATGGACTTGAGAGAAGAAAGCAGGCAGCGAAGCGAAGTTCGACAACGTCGATTGCTTGAGAAGCTGTTAATATGAGTTGGGATGGTTTCGCAGAAAGACTCTCACTGCATCTCCGGACGCTAACTTTCATCCAGGCCCTCACTGAGAGACTGACAGGACTACTTAAAACTCCAGTCCCATGCCGAAGAGTACTACCCTCCATAAGAGACAAAAACAAAAAACATAATTTATGTAAGAACTTACCTGATAAATTCATTTCTTTCATATTAGCAAGAGTCCATGAGCTAGTGACGTATGGGATATACATTCCTACCAGGAGGGGCAAAGTTTCCCAAACCTTAAAATGCCTATAAATACACCCCTCACCACACCCACAATTCAGTTTAACGAATAGCCAAGAAGTGGGGTGATAAGAAAAAAGTGCAAAAGCATATAAAATAAGGAATTGGAATAATTGTGCTTTATACAAAAAAAATCATAACCACCACAAAAAAGGGCGGGCCTCATGGACTCTTGCTAATATGAAAGAAATGAATTTATCAGGTAAGTTCTTACATAAATTATGTTTTCTTTCATGTAATTAGCAAGAGTCCATGAGCTAGTGACGTATGGGATAATGACTACCCAAGATGTGGATCTTTCCACACAAGAGTCACTAGAGAGGGAGGGATAAAATAAAGACAGCCAATTCCTGCTGAAAATAATCCACACCCAAAATAAAGTTTAATGAAAAACATAAGCAGAAGATTCAAACTGAAACCGCTGCCTGAAGTACTTTTCTACCAAAAACTGCTTCAGAAGAAGAAAATACAACAAAATGGTAGAATTTGGTAAAAGTATGCAAAGAGGACCAAGTTGCCGCTTTGCAAATCTGATCAACCGAAGCTTCATTCCTAAACGCCCAGGAAGTAGAAACTGACCTAGTAGAATGAGCTGTAATCCTATGAGGCGGAGTCTTACCCGACTCAACATAGGCAAGATGAATTAAAGATTTCAACCAAGATGCCAAAGAAATGGCAGAAGTTTTCTGGCCTTTCTAAAACCGGAAAAGATAACAAATAAACTAGAAGTCTTTCGGAAAGACTTAGTAGCTTCAACATAATATTTCAAAGCTCTAATAACATCCAAAGAATGCAACGATTTCTCCTTAGAATTCTTAGGATTAAGACATAATGAAGGAACCACAAAGTCTCTACTAATGTTGTTGGAAATCACAACTTAGGTAAAAATTCAAAAGAAGTTCGCAACACCGCCTTATCCTGATGAAAAATCAGAAAAGGAGACTCACAAGAAAGAGCAGATAATTCAGAAACTCTTCTGGCAGAAGAGATGGCCAAAAGGAACAAAACTTTCCAAGAAAGTAATTTAATATCCAATGAATGCATAGGTTCAAATGGAGGAGCTTGAAGAGCCCCCAGAACCAAATTCAAACTCCAAGGAGGAGAAATTGACTTAATGACAGGCTTTATACGAACCAAAGCTTGTACAAAACAATGAATATCAGGAAGAATAGCAATCTTTCTGTGAAAAAGAACAGAAAGAGCAGAGATTTGACCTTTCAAGGAACTTGCGGACAAACCCTTATCTAAACCATCCTGAAGAAACTGTAATATTCTCGGTATTCTAAAAAAAAAATGCCAAGAAAAAAGATGAGAAAGACACCAAGAAATAAGTCTTCCAGACTCTATAATATATCTCTCTGGATACAGAGTTACGAGCCTGTAACATAGTATTAATCACAGAGTCAGAGAAACCTCTTTGACCAAGAATCAAGCGTTCAATCTCCATACCTTTAAATTTAAGGATTTCAGATCCTGATGGAAAAAAGGACCTTGAGACAAAAGGTCTGGTCTTAATGGAAGAGTCCACGGTTGGCAAGAGGCCATCCGGACAAGATCCGCATACCAAAACCTGTGAGGCCATGCCGGAGCTACCAGCAGAACAAACGAGCATTCCTTCAGAATCTTGGAGATTACTCTTGGAAGAAGAACTAGAGGCGGAAAGATATAGGCAGGATGATACTTCCAAGGAAGTGATAATGCATCCACTGCCTCCGCCTGAGGATCCAGGGATCTGGACAGATACCTGGGAAGTTTCTTGTTTAGATGAGAAGCCATCAGATCTATTTCTGGAAGTTCCCACATTTGAACAATCTGAAGAAATACCTCTGGGTGAAGAGACCATTCGCCCGGATGCAACGTTTGGCGACTGAGATAATCCGCTTTCCAATTGTCCATACCTGGGATATGAACCGCAGAGATTAGACAGGAGCTGGATTCCGCCCAAACCAAAAATTCGAGATACTTCTTTCATAGCCAGAGGACTGTGAGTCCCTCCTTGATGATTGATGTATGCCACAGTTGTGACATTGTCTATCTGAAAACAAATGAACAACTCTCTCTTCAGAAGAGGTCAAGACTGAAGAGCTCTGAAAATTGCACGGAGTTCCAAAATATTGATCGGAAATCTCACCTCCTGAGATTCCCAAACCCCTTGTGCCGTCAGATACCCCCACACAGCTCCCCAACCTGTAAGACTTGCATCTGTTGAGATTATAGTCCAGGTCGGAAGAACAAAGAAGCCCCCTGAACTAAACGATGGTGATCTGTCCACCATGTCAGAGAGTGTTGTAAAATCGGTTTAAAGATATTAATTGAGATATCTTTGAGTAATCCCTGCACCATTGGTTCAGCATACAGAACTGAAGAGGTCGCATGTGAAAATGAGCAAAGGAGATCGCATCTGATGCGGCAGTCCTAAGACCCAACATTTCCATGCATAAGGCTACCAAAGGGAATGATTGTGACTGAAGGTTTTGACAAGCTGATATCAATGTTAAACTTCTCTTGTCTGACAAGGACAGAGTCATAGACACTGAATATATCTAGAAACCTAAAAAGGTTACCCTTGTCTGAGGAATCAATGAACTGATTGGTAAATTGATCCTCCAACCATGAACTTGAAGAAACAACACAAGTCGATTCGTATGAGATTCTTCGAAAATGAGAAGACTGAGCAAGTACCAAGATATCGTCCAAATAAGGAAATACCAAAACCCTATTCTCTGATTACAGAAAGAAGGGCACCGAGAACCTTTGAAAAAAATTCTTGGAACTGAGGCTAGGCCAAACGGTAGAGCCACAAAACTGGTAATGCTTGTCTAAAAAGAGAATCTCAGACACTAAAAAGTGATCTGGATGAATCGGAATATGCAGATACACATCCTGAAAATCTATTGTAGACATATAATGCCCTTGCTAAACAAAAGGCAGGATAGTCCTACAGTAACCATCTTGAATGTTGGTATCCTAACATAACGATTCAATAATGATAGATCCGGAACTGGTCTGAAGGAATTGACCTTCTTTGGTACAATGAAGAGATAAAATAAACCCCAGCCCCTGTTCCAGAACTGGAACTGGCATAAATACTCCAGCCAACTCTAGATCTGAAACACATTTCAGAAATGCTGAGCCTTTGCTGTGTTAACTGGGACACGGGAAAGAAAAGAATCTCTTAGCAGGAGGCCTTAACTTAAAGCCAATTCTGTACCTTTCTGAAACAATGTTTCTGAAACCAGAGATTAAGAACGGAATTGATCCAAATTTCTTTGAAGAAAACGTAATCTGCCCTATACCAGCTGAGCTGGAATAAGGGCCGCACCTTCATAGGTACTTAGGAGCTGGCTATAGGTTTCTATAAGGCTTGGATATATTCCAAACTGGAAATAGTTTCCAAACTGATACCGCTCCTGAGGATGAAGGATCAGGCTTTTGTTCCTTGTGAGGAAAGGAACGAAAATGATTATTTACCCTGGAAAGAAAGGGAAAGCAAAGTTGACTTAGAAGACATGTCAGCATTCCAAGTTTAATCCATAAAGCTTTTCTAGCTAAAATAGCTAGAGACATATACCTGACATCAACTCTAATGATATCAAAAGATGGTATCACCAATAAAATTATTAGCATGTTATAGAATAATAATAATGCTATAAAATTATGATCTGTTACTTGTTGCGCTAAAGCTTCTAACCAAAAAGTTGAAGCTGCAGCAACATCCGCTAAAAATATAGCAGGTCTAAGAAGATTACCTGAACATAAGTAAGCTTTTCTTAGAAAGGATTCAATTTTCCTATCTAAAGGATCCTTAAATGAAGTACTATCTGCCGTAGGAACAGTAGTACATTAGCAGGAGTAGAGACAGCCCCAAAACCTTAGGGATTTTTGTCCCAAAAAACTCTAATCTGTCAGATGGCACAGGATATAATTTGCTTAAACGTCTAGAAGGAGTAAATAAATTACCCAAATTATTCCATTCCCTGGAAATTACTTCAGAAATAGCATCAGGGAGATAAAACACTTCTGGAATAACTACAGGAGATTTAAAAACCTTATTTAAACGTTTACATTTAGTATCAAGAGGACCAGAAACCTCTATTTCTAATGCAAATAACACTTCTTTAAGTAAAGAACGAATAAATTCCATCTTGAACAAATACAAAGATTTATCAGCATCAACCTCTGAGACAGAAACCTCTGAACCAGAAGAACCATTATCAGTATCAGAATGATGATGTTCATTTAAAAATTCATCTGAAAAAAGAGAAGTTTTAAAAGACTTTTATGTATACTAGAAGGAGAAATAACAGACATAGCATTCTTAATGGATTTAAAAAATAAAATCTCTTATGTTTATCAGGAACACTCTGAAAATTAGATGTTGACGGGACAGCAACAGGTAATGTAACAGTACTAAAGGAAATTTTATCTGCATTAATAAGTTTGACATGACATGCAATACAAATAACAGCTGGAGAAACAGATACCAAAAGTTTATAGCAGATACACTTAGCTTGGTAGCTCCAGCACTGTGCAGTGATTTTCCTGAAGTATCTTCTGACTCAGTTGCAACGTGGAACATCTTGCAATATGTAAAAGAAAAAAACAACATATAAAGCAAAATTGATCAAATTCCTTAAATGACAGTTTCAGGAATGGGAAAAAAATGCCAAAGAACAAGCTCCTAGCAACCAGAAGCAATAAAAAATGAGACTTAAATAATGTGGAGACAAAAGTGACGCCCATAATTTTTCGCGCCAAATAAGACGCCCACATTATTTGGCGCCTAAATGCTTTTTGGCGCCAAAAATGACGCCACATCCGGAACGCCGACATTTTTGGCGCAAAATAACGTCAAAGAATGACGCAACTTCCGGCGACACGTATGACGCCGGAAACGGAAATAGAATTTTTGCGCCAAAAAAGTCCGCGCCAAGAATGACGCAATAAAATGAAGCATTTTCAGCCCCCGCGAGCCTAACAGCCCACAGGGAAAAAGTCAAATTTTAAGGTAAAAAATGTTAAATTAAAATGCATTATCCCAAATATGAAACTGACTGTCTGAAAAATAAGGAAAGTTGAACATTCTGAGTCAAGGCAAATAAATGTTTGAATACATATATTTAGAACTTTATAAACAAAGTGCCCAACCATAGCTAGGAGTGTCACAGAAAATAAGACTTACTTACCCCAGGACACTCATCTACATATAGCAGATAGCCAAACCAGTACTGAAACGAGAATCAGCAGAGGTAATGGTATATATAAGAGTATATCGTCGATCTGAAAAGGGAGGTAAGAGATGAATCTCTACGACCGATAACAGAGAACCTATGAAATAGACCCCTTAGAAGGAGATCACTGCATTCAAATAGGCAATACTCTCCTCACATCCCTCTGACATTCACTGCACGCTGAGAGGAAAACCGGGCTCCAACTTGCTGCGGAGCGCATATCAACGTAGAATCTAGCACAAACTTACTTCACCACCTCCATCGGAGGCAAAGTTTGTAAAACTGAATTGTGGGTGTGGTGAGGGGTGTATTTATAGGCATTTTAAGGTTTGGGAAACTTTGCCCCTCCTGGTAGGAATGTATATCCCATACGTCACTAGCTCATGGACTCTTGCTAATTACATGAAAGAAATTACAAATTCTGACACTTCTCTGCCAACCTCCTGGGACGAAAGACAAAGAATGACTGAGGGATGAGAGAAGTGGGCAGGAGTATTTAAGCCTTTGGCTGGGGTGTCTTTGCCTCCTCCTGGTGGCCAGGTTCTTATTTCCCAAAAGTAATGAATGCAGCTGTGGACTCTTTCCATTTAGGAAGAAAACTCCTGCCATATAGTGCTCCAGATACATGCATGCTTGTGAACATATGTCCCTGCTTTTCAACAAAAATATAGCAAGAGAACGAAGAAAAATTGATATCACTTGCTCTATCTGAATCATGTCCCTTTAAGAACAGACTGTAGGATATCAGTGCATTCAGACCGACAATAGCACTTTGCATGATATCATTAGTATGAGATGTGCGTTTTGTTCTTCTTATAAACTAGGGAACAAACCAAGACTCTTTTTAAAGGGACACTAAAAATGAATGCACCTCTCTCTAATCACGGGAGCTGCCACTATGGAATCTAGCTTACAGAAGGAGAGTTACTGCACAGCGCCGGAATATAGTGAAAGACACAACATGGCAGCTCCTGTAACTAGAGGGAGCACGAACATAACCTTGATACAATGCTTATAAAACGTAAGAGATTATTGTGCGATCTTCAGATACGGAGGCACGTGAGGTCTTCATAACCAGTGCTAATCCTCCCCACACTCTAAATACCCTAATGTTGAGGAAGCCAAGGGTGCATTTTTACAGAGTTTTTCCTTTAGGCTAAAAAAAATCTCTATTACTTTGATGTTGACACAGAAAACAGAAATATTTTCAGTCACAGCTTTAAAACCTGTGCTTTTTAGTTTGGAGTAACAAATGCATTTGACCACAAGTGATCTGAAAAACACTGATACTAGTGTGAAACATTAAGGCAACGTATCTGAAGAAAAATGTTAAACAAGTCATTGTCTATTGTGTTTAAATTCTATTATCAACGCAGAAAATGCAGTCTGAAAAAGAAAACAAAGTAATACAAATAAACAGTTTTGAATCCATGCATAATGCGGTTTCTGTTATCTGTTAATGGATTTACACACGCTGCTAGTTTCCATCACGGATTGACGGAAGAGGTTGAGTTTGTTAATAACCTTCTTTAAAAGGCTTTATTGCTTTGGTGCCCGAGCATTGTTACAGAATGTCCCATCTTCAATATAAACTACAGTATATTTAGAAAAAGAATGAGAGAATGCTGCAGAATATTTCATACTAGATATAAAGGGATATGAAACCTAAACATTTTCTTTTGTTATTCAGACAGAACATACCGTTTTTAAAAAGTTTCCAATTTATTTCTATTATTAAATTTACTTTGTTCCCGTGATATTCTGTGTTATAGAGATACCTAGGTAGCATCTGTAGCTCTACATGACAGATAATAGTGCTGTTATCTAGTGCTCTTGCTAATGTATAATATTGTGTTATAGAGATACCTAGGTAGTATCTGTAGCACTACATGACAGGTAACAGTGC